>NC_056728.1:1841858659-1842043659 GCF_019279795.1 Protopterus annectens
TAAGGACTTTAAATGGGGGAAGGGGGCAAAGAATTTCTGACTCTAAGAAACAACACTATGAGCTTCTGAGCATGGACACTTCTATGCCTATGGCTAGCCCTCCAGTTTTGGGGCCACTGGAAGATGCCTTTTCATCTGCCATATTGTCCCCTGATTCCTAGTGACTGACTCCATAGAAGTGTGACTGGTTTTATAGAGTTCTTGATACTCATAAGTATCTTTACCAAAATTCCTGTGATGATCCTGCTGTCATTCCTGTGGACCCTGACAAAGGAACTAGAACTTTCCCTCCTCTAACCCCATTCCTAATGATAAGGACAGCAGAGGCCTTGACAGCCGTACCAAAAAAAGTGCACGTGCTACCTTAGCATTTAGAGCTATTAACTGCCAAATCCACACAATGTAGTTCCTTCCATCTCTTCTAAGCAGTATGGGTCAAACTTTGGCAAATCTTCTTAATTCTGACATGGTCTAATTTAATGGACACACTTAATTTTTCCCCTCAGGTAGCTTAGAAAATTGTCATATGTGGTTAGGATGCTGTGAATGCTACCTCTAGAGCAGTTGCTGTTGGTACTGTTATGAGAAGGCATGCTTGATTAAGACTGCAATCCTTCCTTTAGGATGTTGTAGCTCAACTTTTAAATGTCCTCTAGCCAGAAATAATTTAAACTTGTGCATGTTGTTAAAATAGTTTTTTCTTATCTGCAGTTCCCATATTTCAAAATAACTACCCAACCAGTCCAGGGCCCTTTTTCATAAACCTTCCAAATCATGTCAGTAAAAATCAGAAAAAAGAATAGTTTAAAAGAAAATGGCAAGGAGACTCCAAAAGAAAACATAATGGATCTCGGGTATCCATCTTTCAAAGAAATAACTTCTGGCTAACTTTGCCAAAGAATCCCTTCCCCCATCCTCTACCCCAACCTTCCTCAGAAAAATGTAAGAAACCTTTCTCTCTGTCTTCCTACATGGCATACTTTAACCACTGACTCATGAGTGTTAAATATTGTAGAACATGGTTATAGACTCCAGTGGGCACCTTTTCCCTGTCAGGAATCTTTCAAACCCCAAAGGATCAGCTTCACCTGATACCTCCAATCATTTTAGACTTAACTACTTCAGGACATTATAGAACCACTGCCTGTGGTTCAACTGTGAACAAGGTTTTACTCAAGACTTTTACTGGTTTGCAGGAAAGCTAGTACTTGACGGTGCATTATACAGGTACCAAAATTCAGAATGTTGACACTTTAACTGTATTCAATGTTGACACTTTAACTCTATTCCTTCAAGCCTTTTCAATCACTGCAGACCTAAAAGATGCTTATCTTCATATTCCCATTCACAAGAATCACAGATTTTTCTTAAGATTTTTTGTTTCAGGATTGCATTATCAGTTTACTTCATTGCCCTGTGGACTATCTACCATTCCAAGTGTCTTTACCAAATGTCTTGCTCCAGTGATAACTTACTGCATACATTAAGGCACGCAATTCTTTCTTTATCTGGACGATTGCCTGATCACACACTAAATCAGTCAAGAAGTTTTAACAGCCTTAAGGTTCACAATAAATCTTTTCCATAATCTGGGATTCAACCTGAACCTGAAATAGGCATTTCTGCATCCAACTCACAGACTGCTTTCCTGGGTTGTTTTTTTTTAATACCTGATAACTATCTTTCTTTCCACAGAAAAAAATGTAAGCATATCATCTGTGTTTCCTCAATCTCTCTACAAAAAATATCTACTGCAAGAGAATTTCTAAGACTATGGCCTCTTCCATTCTGGTAATTCCTTATGCCAGACTTCACATAAGAAAAATCCAGTGGCTCCTCGACTCTGTTTGGGCTTAACACTCTCATCCTTTATCTCACCCAAAAATTCCAGTTCTCAGCTTTGTAAAGAAAGAACTCATTTGGTCGTCCAAACAAGTCTTACCCAACTTAGGAGTCCCGTTTTCTCTTCCCAGGCCCACTTAGAGTATGTCACAGATGCTTCTGACTTTGCTTGGGGTACTTTTTTCCAGGGTATCAGGGTAGAAGGGCCTTGGGAAGCACTAAACAGGTGTGACACATCAAGCTGAAAGGAATGATGGCTCATATCAATGCCATGAAAGCTCTAACTAAACTCTGGTTGCAAGGCACGCTTCTAGTGCTGACAGACAATACCATTGTGATGTAGTACATAAATAAAAAGGGCAAAACAAGGTCATACCCCATTTGTAGACTGACCATGATTGCTTGGACTTCACTATTCCACTATTCAATACAGCTTATTCCTTTAGACAACTTTCATCCCTTCAGAGCAGAACAGAACCAGGACAGACCTTTATAAGTGGATGTTATACTGCCAGGTCTTCCTGCAAATAGTCTATCAATGGGGGAAATCTCTCAAATAAATCTGTTTGCCTCCAAACTTAGACAACTGAAACAGTTCTGTCCAGGAAATCTTGCAAAGAAGCCTCGAAGACAAGTAACTTTTCAATTCCCAGGACAAGGATGACTGTTCCTTTATGCCTTCCCCTTTTCCAAAGTTCTGCAAAATATGAGACAGGACTTACCAAAGTCATTATGGATTACCCTGTTTTGTCACAGACAGTGCTGTTGCTCTCTTTTCATGTGACTGGCGAAGGGTAGTCATAAGAAACTTCCTTAGAGAAGATCTGTTTCCTTAGAGTAGATTTGTTTATACAGGACAAGGGATCTCTGAATCATCCAAACAATGAAAATCCGAACCTGTTTTATAATATATTTTTTATTCCTTTTGTGAACTCTTTCTGAGGATCTGTAACATGTAATCTGGAGTAGGGACTTCATTTGTCAGCAACCTTTGGGTCTTGGATCCGACATCGGATCCGAGCCGGCAACTTATTATACAGCTATGGATCCGAGCTCCTAGCTCCTCCCCTCACCCATAATCCCCTGCCAACCCCATCTAGTTTGCCGCTCTTAAGTGTGTCAGCTGGATTTTGAGCTCCTGGCAATATTTTCAGATAAGTGACTCTTTTGTCTAATCAGCCTACTTTTTCAGTAGTTTAATCAGTGTGTGTGTGTTAGTTTTCCCTTTAGTCGGTTAATTTTTAATTTTTAGTGTTTACCCTCCCCTCGCTGGTCGTTAGGGTGTGCCTGTCTGTGCTTGCGTTTGGGGCCTAGTGTGTTTGTGTAGCCCTAGAGGCAGAGGGGCCCCGAAAAACTTTGGGTCCAGAGAATCTTTCTCTGATCGGCCCACGCAACAGCCCTGAAGGGTTGCCCGACTGCTCCACTCTGGAGGCAGTTGGGGGGCGTTTCTCGAAGCATCTGGAGGCATGGGAGTCCATCACATTAGACCGCTGGGTGCTTCGGATCATATCCAGAGGTTACACAATCCCAATGCAACATGTCTCCAGACTCAGGAACCTCCCCGATGTACCACCCGATCAGAGGGAGGCTGCAGCCGCAGAAATCCAGCAGCTGCTAAAAAAAAAAAAAAAAAAAAAAAAAAAAGAGCCATCCAGCCCATCCTCCCAGACCAGCTCGGATTAGGGTTTTACTCCAGCTTCTTTCTGGTGCGAAAAAAGACGGGGAACTTGAGACCAGTCCTAGACCTTTCCCTCTTGAACCTGTCGGTAACCAAGGAAAAATTCCGAATGGTCACTCTTCAATCCATTCTCCCCCTCTTGCGGGAGAACGACTGGATGTGCTCAATAGACCTCAAGGATGCGTACTACCACATTCTAATGGACAGACGATCCAGGAGGTTTCTCCGCTTCCGGCTGGGAGCCAGCCACTATCAGTTCAGGGTCCTTCCCTTTGGCCTCACCACAGCCCCCAGGGTGTTCACCAGAGTTTTAGCAGTGATAGCGGCCAGGGAATGCAGGTCTTCCCGTACCTGGACGACTGGCTCCTGACCGCCCCAACAAGGCATCTTCTCTGCTCAGCCAGAGACTATTTTCTCCCCCTTGCCCCCCAGTTAGGCATCACAATCAATACGGACAAATCCTCCCTTGCTCCGACACAAGTAATAGAGTTCATAGGGGCCAGATTGGATACCAGAAGTCTGAGAGCCTACCTGACTTCGGAGCGACTACAGAATCTGAGTCTTCATGTGCGGGCCATCCTCCAATCAGAAGCTCCACCAGCGGAATTGGTCTGAGGGCACTGGGCTCCATGGCGGCGGCAATAACGCTTCTTCCATGTGCTCGCCTAAATATGAGGCTAGTTCAGTGGACCTTCCAAGTGCAATGGTCCTTCCAATTTCTTCCTCTCTGCCACCCTATCTCAATCAGCAAGGCTTGCAGGAGGGCCCTGTTATGGTGGCTCCAGTCTCCAGACCTCCATATAGGCCGGCCCTTCTGCACTCCTCCCCCTCTCACCACGGTGACCATGGACGCCTCTCGCCTCGGGTGGGGGGGGGGGGCATTGCTCAGGCAGAGCAGTCCAAGGCACATGGAACGACACAGAGACCTCCCTGCATATCAATGTTCTGGAGATGAGGGCAGTGCTGTTAGCGTTGCAAGCACTTCAGAACCTTCTCCCCGTAGGAACTATTGCGATACAGACAGACAACATGTCAGTTGTTTGGTACATCAACAAACAGGGGGGAACCAGGTCCTACCCTCTCTGCCGAGAGGCCATGAGGGAGTGGGAATGGGCAATCTCCACCAACCGCTTTCTGATCGCAATGCACATTCCGGGACGGACCAACATTCTGGCGGACAAACTCTGCCGCACCATTCTTTCCCCTTACAAGTGGTCTCTCAACTTCCAAGTAGCGAAGCGGATATTTTCAAAATGGGGGCAACCCTGCTGCGATCTCTTTGCCCCTCCCTCAAATACGAAATGCGACAGCTTCTTCGCTCTGATTCCCCCACCAGGGGAAGCCCCAAGAGACGCTCTGGTGCATGCTTGGCCGCCCGGTCTACTTTATGCCTATCCTCCTCTACCCCTGATGCTAAAGCTCTTACAGAAAGCCTCGCGGTTGGGGAGCAGAATGATCCTCATTGCCCCATTCTGGCCTCGGCAAACTTGGTTCCCTTACCTGTGGTCTCACTTGGTGAATCCTCCCTGGATTCTGGATACCAGCCCGGATCTAATATCCCATCCATCAGGCTTACCGACCCCGAATCTGGACAACCTGAAGCTGGCAGCTTGGCTGATCCAGTTCCACTCTTAATCAAGACTCCCGGTATCTCTTCACCAGTCAAAGCCGTCTTGGTGGCAGCGCACAAACCTTCCACCAGGAAAGTTTACCGCAGTAAATGGAAGCGCTTTTCCGTCTGGGCGGAACATCATAATTTGGACCCCTTCACTGCCCCTTTAACGTCCGTGTTGGACTTCCTCACCGGACTCTTTCAGCAAGGAGCCAGTTGTTCGACAGTCAAGGTACAATTGGCAGCCATCTCCCATTACCATGTGGGACATGAGACAGGTCCTTTGATGTCAGCTAAACTATGCAAAACCTTCCTCAAGGGTACTTTTCTGCTCAGGCCCCCTATCAAAGAAGCCGTACCCCCTTGGGACCTATCACTAGTCCTTCAAGCCTTGACTGCTTTCCCCTTTGAACCAGCTGCCTCGGCCAAACTTAAATATCTGTCCTGGAAAACAGCATTCCTGGTAGCCATCACTTCAGCGAAGAGAGTTTCGGAACTTCAAGCCCTTTCCGTGAAAACCCCCTTACTTTGTTTTTCATCAGGATAGAGTGTACCTCAGGACCAATCCCTCCTTCCTACCCAAGGTGGCCTCAGAAACCAATATCAATCAGTCCATCAACCTACCAGTTTTCTTCCCTAAATATCAAAATAAAGGAGAGTACAAGCTGCATTCTTTAGACGTGCACAGGCAGCTGCGTTTCAGTATTCATAGGACTGCTGGTTACAGACAATCCGATCAGCTGTTCATCTCCTTTGCCAAATTCAGTTTGGGTAAAGCCGTCTCGAAGGTCACTTTGTCACGCTGGATTTCCCAATGTATTCTTCTAGCTTATGAAGCTTCTGGGAGGCCCGCACCTCAGGGAGTCAGTGCACATTCCACTCGCTCCATCTCTACTTCTGCTGCCTTTAAATCTAGAGTTCTCTTGGATGATATTTGCTCGGCAGCCACTTGGGCCTCATCTCACACCTTTATCAACCACTACAAACTGGACGTCATTTCCAGAGGGAGAGCATCCTTTGGCTCCGCAGTGCTCCGGAACATCCTTCCATGATGGCCGCCCAAGATTCAGGTAGCTGGGGACTCTGTCCAAAGGTTGCTGACAAATGAAGTCCCTACTCCAGATTAAGAAGTTATGTACTCACCATAATGTTCCATCTGAGTAGGTGGCTTCATTTGTCTGCAACCACCCCCCCCCCTCCTTCCCCCTGGCCTTCAGAAGAGTTAGTACTTTTTGTATTATCCTGTCTTTTCCTGTTAGGACATCATTCCAGGTATCTGTAGGAGGGCAAACTTGATCTGAGGTCATTTGGGGTTGGCAGGGGATTATGAGTGGGAGGAGGAGCTAGGAGCTCGGATCCATAGCTGTATAATAAGTTGCCGGCTCGGATCCAAGACCCAAAGGTTGCAGACAAATGAAGCCACCTACTCAGATGGAATGTTATGGTGAGTACATAACTTCTTTTTAATGAAAGCAAGATAAGTTTCTACTATGAATTCTTATTTATCCAAATAGAAAAGATTCTCCTAGGTTCCTAAATACAAGACAGGACCCATTTCAAATAGGGGCACCTATGGTTCTTAGTACCATTGTGAACTGCTCATTTCTGGCCTAGCATACACTTAATAAAGGTACATCTTTTGATCATTTCAGTCTGTTTGCTACTGGACCCACCCCTTATCTTCTCTTTGTCTTGTCAAAACATTTCTAAAGGGGATTTACATACTAGACAACTAAGAAAGAATGTGGCTCCTGCTTAGAATATGAGTTTTGTTTAGAAAAGTTAGTTCATCCTTCTGTGAACCTGCAGCCAGCTGTTCTCTAAAATTTCTAACTTAAGCATCGTCTGTGACAAAACAGGATAATCCATAATGACTTTGACTAAGACTGGATTTTGGTAGCCTTAGTTTAGCTAGCTGGATAACTGAATTCCAGGTCTTCATTGTCTATTCAACCTTTCTTTGTTTTTCTGAAGGACCAAGTGTTAAACCAGCCTTTTTTTATGCTTAAAGTGGTTTCTGAATTTACACTTAGTCAAACTATCCAGCTTCCTGCCTTTTATCCTTATCCAGAAATAAGGGAGGGAGAATTCTTCACTACCATGAGGTCCATAGACCACTGAGATTTTTTTTTTTTGATAAACCCAAAGATTTATTAAACTTATCAACATTTTATATTACGATGAAAAAAATGGATAGCCAGTTTCTAAACAAACTGTTTCCAAATGGCTGTCTCTTACCAACCAGTTTTACTATTCCACTGTTGCAAAAATGTACCAAATAATATAAATAGAGACTAATTTTACCAGGGCACTTGTCACCTCAAGAACATTTTGGAAAGGTGCGGACTCTAAATTCATTTTGAAAGCAGGTACCTGGTCCTCTGTTGACACATTTACTAAATATTACAAACTGGATACTTTCTGTAGAGTCAGGAGTGGGTTTGCTTGGTCAGCATTTTGTATTCTGGTTCACACTCACTCTTCTTGAGTTTTGGCAATTGTTTCATTTGTAATGAATATTGCAACAGTGATCTTATGAAGAACATAATGCATTTGTGTAGGAAACCTTCCATAACAGTAGATGTTCAAATGGATCTCTGTTGCAATGCATATATCCTCCCTCCACCGTCCTAAGTGTTCTCATTTTTGGTTGGGGTGGGATATAGTTACCTATTTATGTTCCTTTTTTTTCATATAGTCTATCTGAATACTGTGCCCGTCTGATGTACAGAACAGAAATATATACAAAATATAAATAAAATAAAAACTGGCATCAACATCATTCACAGTAGGTACATTGAAATTCAGCAAGCTTGCACATGTAGTAAATAATATACATCTATAACCTGACCCCAGACACTCACATCAGCTACTGCAGGAGAAACAACATGCAGTTGTATTTCAAAAAGGGCAAGACATTTCTTTAAAAATAATTTCACTTTAAAAGAATAGAAAGCAGTACATTTAAGTAAATTCCTGCAAAGTAATGCTTGCTATCCCAAAACAAACTTACATAAACTACTTGACATTGCAGCAGCATGCTACAGAAACTGTGCAAGCACCATAAAGTAACAGCTGTCTTCAGTTAATACTACAGGTAATGATGGACCCTAAAACTTACAAACTTACGTAAGTAACATATTTTACGCTTACAAGTACAAAATCTGAGACAGGGCTAGATATTGGCTTTAGATGATGGTCACTGTTTATGTGACACCTGATCCCATGTTCAAAATGGGGAAAATGTGGCATGGATGGATTACAAATAAAAAGTACTAAAATAAAAAAAAAGTTACAGATTAATACCAAAATGCTGTAAACTTTAAATAGGAGTCCAATATAAGAAATCTGATCTATGTTCTTATAAAATGAAAGTTTAGAGTAGCACAAACATGGGGGGAAAATCAAGACAAAAATACTGTAAATACTTCAGAAACAAAAAAAAAATAAGGCAACTATATAAATCAGATGTATAGTGTTAATAAGCAATGTTTGGGATGCGGACAATGTACATTTAGAGCCCCAAACTTTGTGTGAAATAGATAGCACATAAGGGCTAGGACTTTTGAGAATGTGTTAAGCTCAGTGGTGTATACTTCACAGAGCTGCTTGTTATATTTCCACACACAGAGTTATCGGATTAGATAAAAACAACCCATTTAGCTGTATGGCCACAAATCTCAGATGTGGCAACAAGAGGTGAATACTGACTTCAGAAAGTAGTGAAGTAAAGTACTTCAGTGTCATCTCTGGAACACACAAGGAGAGCTGATATAAGACTAAGGTAAAGGAGCACTACTAGATAGTTCACATAATAAACCCTTTAGCTGTACATTCAATAAGTAGGTTGTACACGTTGATCTATGCTGTTCATTAGATTTTCATTTGTTGTACAGAAAAAGCTGCAGTCACTTAGCAAGGAGTGTATTCGGTGTATGAGTTGGTTTTGCATGCAAAGAGTAACCTTGCAGGGATTTCATGGACTGTTCTTTGGACCTAATTCTATGACCTGTCAAGAAGGATCCACAGTACAGCATGCCCAGATACCACTGTTAATTAAGGCACTACATAAATAAATATTTAGGTGTCTCTGTATGACAAAGTACTTCATATGAAGGGATAACTACACTTCCGGGTACAGTCACTGACAGTGTGGTGTTTGGGGAAGGCTCCAAATCACAGCACAGTGGATAATTTCACTTTGGTAGTATGGATTCTCACTCTGGAAGCTGTGTTAGTCCTGTGTTTAAGACCTGGTCGGAGAGTAGTAAGAATATATAAAAACTAACCTAGAGTCCCCATCAAATTCCCAACCTGTTAAGAATATTGCTAAGGCTAGTTACCTCAAACTAAGTGACTTCCAAGTCCCTCCAAACCCAGATGACACTGAGGCCTACTGTGAGCTGCATACAAAAGCACTGGACAGCCATATTCATAGCTGCATAGAGGAGGCACTACCTGTCTGAGTCAAACATATGATTACTGGCAAAAATAAACCACCCATCTGATATTGTTAATCCTCGTTCATTCCTTACACATGGGTATCGGTTCCGAGCTCGGAACCGAGCCGGCCGGCCATTTTCCAAGCTCGCGTCAGCTTCAAACTCTCGAGCTAAACTCTTACCCACAATCCCCCTCTCCCTGTTACCCCAGATTTCATTTGCCGCGTTACCATTTGGTCGTGTCAAGCTACTTCTCTTGAGCTAAGTATGGTCAATTGTTGTTTAATAGCTTTACAGACTACTTTTCTGTCAGAAAAGTTCATATTTTATTGTCTCTTACCCTATCGTATCTAGCGATCATAATTTCTTCAGGTTTTTCTGCTTTTTCTGTACCACTTTTACCGCGAGGTATTCTCTCTTTACCATCGTTGGTAATCCCTTTCCCTTTTTCTCTCATACCTTCAGGTACTCTCTTGTACCATTGTTGGTACCTTTTTTATTAATTAATTTACTGTCATGGCAGATAAGAAGGGTAGTCCAGGGTTTAAGCAGTGTTCTGATTGTGGACACAAACTGCCTACTTCTGATGCACACTCTTTGTGTGTTTATTGTTTGGGAGCTTCCCATTTGTCTGTTGACCCACCCTGTACTATTTGTGAGAACTTTTCTAATAGAACCTTGTTGGAAAGGAAAAACAAGCTGATACTGAAGGGACTTCTAAAATCTCCCTTTTCAGAGGCTATTTCTGGGTCGGAGGTCTCAACCCCTCCTAGAGCCCATAAGAAAACCTTGGATGTTCCTACTAAGGCTAAATCTTTGCCTTCGTCCCCGGCTGGGAACTCCCGCCAACCAAAACCTAAAAAGGCTAAAGTTTTGACTCCGGAGCTCTTTCAGTTAGCCCCAGTGCTTTCGGTGCCTAGACCTTCGGCACCATTAGTGATTTCGGCTCCATCTTCTCCTGCAGCCTTCTATATATCGGCACTGAGGGGCTCCTCGGTTCAGACCATTACCACTGTATCGGCACCGACCGTTCAGTCAGCGCAGACCTTGACCGCGTTGGCTCCGAGATCTTTGTCGGAACCGACGCCTTTATTGTTGACTCCAGTTTTGTCGGTTCCAGCTTCGGCACCGACAACCACTTCGGCACCGATCCCAGTGTAGGTGCAGGCAGTTACCTCGGCACCGATGACTTCTTCGGTGCAGACAACAGTAGTCCAGTCTCTCTCGGCACCGTTGTCCTCGGTGCGGTCAGATGAGATGGGCACCGAGTCTGCCTCTTCTGTGGACAGGCCTGTTTCTTCCTCAGTCTCCATGAGGTCCACTAGAAGCCTTTTCGAACATGATGTGTTGCATCTTGTGGACCAGGTACTCTTGGCCAGAGGTATCCCACCCCTCAGGAACTATCCTTCCTTGGGAGGTGATCACCCATCTCCAAAGACCCCTTCTTATTCTCCTCCTTCATTGCCTTTGAAGTCCATGGATATTGCACAGTCTTCCCCTTCTGCAGTTCCCTTTATGGATCTCACTAAGGAACCACAGTTGCCTTCGTGGCAGGAAAGTTTTGCTACGACCCAGGATGTCAGCTTTGACACGCATAGCTTGCTGCTCCACAACCATCCAGGGACTCCGGGTCAGCAGGCTGAGCCACTTAGTGGAGGGGTGACCCCTGTCTTAGACATACACTCCTCTTCAGGTGGACCAGCCTTCCAGCTGATGGAGAAGGCTTTCGCTGCTGCTGGCGATACCGGACTGTCTATACCTCCGCCCTCCTCTGGTACACTTGTTTCACAAGTCGCATCTAGCGGACACTGGGTGCAAGAGCCGCAGGACATATTCCCTCAGGAATCCCATTTTCTGCTGTCTTCTCCAGCTTCTCCTGCTGAGGAGGTCCACCAGAAAAGTTTGTGTAAGAGGAAGCACATGGACTCCACAGAGGAGTCCCTCACTGAAGACACAGATTTCAATGTGGGGGAAGGATCCCATCGGTCACCCTCTGAGGTATTCTTTGGTGATATCCTCGAAATCCTGAAACAGAGAGGTGACTGACAGTCCTCTAATCCGATCTCTGAAGAATCTGTGTTCCTGCAGGCTTTTTGCGCCCGGCCCCCTACCTCCTGGGTTATTCCACCTGCCAATGAACTTGTCCGGCTCATCGTGCAGCCTGTGTGGAAGGCTCCCGATACCGTCAAAGCTATTCCCTGGAGGCCAGATAAGATCTTGTCCCCTCCTGCTTCAGATTCCCATTGGTCCAAAGGTCTTCCTGTGGATGCTTTGGTGGTGGCAGCCGCAACAAAAAAGGATCTGGCAGAAGAAGAAAGCCAGACTGTCCATCCGCCTAACAGAGTCCCGGGCCCTGGACAGGATAGGGAAGCGCACCTTTGCTTCAGCGACCTTTGCTATCAGGTCCCTGAATTATATGGCACATTTTACTAGGCTTCAAAGAGATCTGGTTTCTGAGCTCTCTGAAACCTTGGCTGGTGCCGTGTCTGATGAGGTCCTGACAAAGTGGCCGCTCAGCTGGCCGCCATTGAATCTATATCTAACTCCTCTATGTGACTGATATCTCACGCATCAGAAGGAGCAGCTAGAGCAGCGGGTTCAGCTGCGGTCTTGAGACGACGCGCCTGGATGCGCTTGTGCCACTTCACGGAACCCTTTAAGTCTTCTTTGCTTATTGCCCACATTGAGGCCTCCTCATTGTTTGGGCCCAAAGTTAAAAGCACACTGGCCAGATGTGAACAGGACGGTAAGACCCTTTCTGCCGTAGGTGTCCGTTATTCTTCCACTCAATGTGCTTTCTCCCGAAACCAAAAGAGTGGGAAGATATGGTTCAAGAAATCTCAGGGACCTTTCCGTGACACACAGGCCGAGTTCTCCCCCAGAGGCAGAGGGGGAAACTCACAGGGAAAACACTCCTTTCGGGGCAGAGGGGGTCCACGTAACCAGTGTTCCAGGGATTCTTTCCCTGGCCAATCCTAGCAGCGCTCCTGAAGAGCGACCCAACTCCTTTCCTCTGGAGGTGGTTGGGGGACGTTTCTCCTTGTACCCTTCTGCCTGGCTAACCATCACTACCAATTCCTGGGTACAAAGGATTATAACCAGAGGTTATCATATCTTTTTCGATCTTTGTCCCGTCCCTTCAAAAAATCTTCCCGACGTTCCACCCAGTCAAAGGGAAGAAGCAGCACTAGAGATAGAAAAGTTGCTAAGAAAGGGAGTCATCCAAATAGTCCCTCCAGACCAGATAGGATCCAGATTCTACTTGACTATTTTTGGTGCCAAAGAAAACTGGGGACTGGAGACCAGTTTTGGATCTCAGTGTATTGAACAAGTTTGTGGGAGTACAAAAATTCTGGATGGTCACAATACAGTCTATCCTTCCGCTTTTGGAAAAAGACGATTGGATGTGCTCTATAGATCTTCAAGATGCGTGCTACCACATAAAGGTGGGCAGGCCATCAAGAAGATTTCTGCACTTCCATGCGGGAGCCAGTCACTACCAGTTCAGAGTACTGCCCTTCGGACTGTCTACATCCCCCAGAGTGTTCACAAAGTGCATGGCAGCTGTCACAGCTCACTTGCGACTTCAAGGATTCCAGGTGTTTCCATACCTAGACGACTGGCTCATTTCCGCCCCCACCAGACATCTACTGGAAAAAGCCCTGGCATACTCTCTCCTCGCTGCTCAAAGGCTAGGCATAACCATAAAATGGCAGAAATCCAATCTCACCCCATCTCAGTCGACAGAATTCATAGGGGTTATCTTGGGCACAAAAAACTGCAGAGCTGCTATTCCAGAGCACAGAATTCTAAGGATAAAGCAACAACTAATCCCAATCCTTTCAAAGGAAAAATCCAGGACTCACTCAGTTCTACAGCTGTTGGGTTCCATGGCAGCCTCCATCACCATTGTTCCCCTGGCCAGGTTTCACTCGAGGCTTCTACAATGGCTACTGCTCACCCAATGGTATCCTTTCCAGCATCCTCTTTCAGTCATGATTCGAGTAACCCACAGGTGCAAACAGGATTTAAATTGGTGGATGACACAAACACTCTCACAATGGTCTCGCCCCTTCTCCCCCCAGCAACCCAAGGCCACAGTGACTACGGACTCCTCCCTGATGGAGTGGGGGGGGGGGTCTATGTCAGGGACAGACAGTCCAAGGCACTTGGTCCGAACTGGAGGCCCATCTGCATGTAAATGTTCTAGAGCTGAGGGCGGTGCTTCTGGCGATGCAAGCATTCCATCCCCTGCTGCCGTCTGGGACAATTGCGCTTCAATCAGACAACATGGCGGTGGTCTAGTACATCAACAAGCAAGGTGGAACCAAATCTTACTCCCTTTGTCGAGAGGCCATGAGGATATGGCAATGGGCGATGGCTACCAACCGTTTTCTTCTAGCAACACACATTCCTGGGAGTTCCAACGTGATAGCAGACAGACTCAGCAGGTGCACTCTTCAACCTCACAAGTGGTCCCTGAATCTCTTGATAGCGGCGGAGATCTTCCACCGCTGGGGCCGTCCTTACTGTGACCTCTTTGCATCCCCGACCAACCACAAATGCAACTACTTCGCCCTGATTCCCCCTCCGGGACAGTCACCCAGGGACGCTCTAGTCCACGATTGGCCCTCGGGTCTTCTTTAGGCATTTTCACCCTTTCCCCTCATTCCCCAGTTTCTGAAGAAAGCCCGTCGGTTGAAGAGCAAGGTGATCCTCATAGCACCATATTGGCCTCGACAGATTTGGCTCCCCTACCTTTGGCCTCACCTACTAGATCGACCATGATTCTACATCCAACCCCGGAGTTGATCTCACTCCCACAGAACCTGATTCATCCCAGCTTGAACAGCCTGAAGCTCACGGCTTGGCTACTCCAATTCCCTTGATTGCCAGGCAGAATGATCTTTCTTTACCAGTATGTGATATTCTCATTGCTTCTCATAAGTCTTCCACTAGAATTACTTATCTGAGCAAGTGGTAAAGATTTACCTGTTGGCTGAAAGATAAACAAGTAGACCCCTTTTCAGCACCAGTGTCGATAATACTAGACTATCTGGCCGACCTGTTTCAGTCGAGTCTGTCGGCCTCTACCATTAGAGTTCATTTGGCTGCAATTTCTAATTTTCATGAGGGTGTCCAAGATTCCTCTCTTATGTCTCATAAATTGTGCAAGACCTTCATAAAAGGTGTGAATCATGTGAAGCCACCTTTTAGAGAACCTATTCAACCATGGGATTTATCAGTAGTTCTACAAGCTCTGATAATGTCACCTTTCAAACCAGCTTCTTCTTGCGACCTCAAGTATTTGTCATGGAAAACCTTGTTTTTGGTCGCTATTACTTCTGCCAGACGTATTTCTGAACTTCAAGCCTTATGTATCAAGAGTCCATACTTGATTTTTCGTAGAGATAGAGTGTTTCTGAGAACTAATCCATTATTTCTGCCTAAAGTGATCTCAGAAATGTCCATTAATCAAGCCATTGAATTGTCAGTTTTCTTTCCCAATCATTCAAACAGAGGAGAGTATTGCCTACATACCCTAGATATACACAGGCAAATCCGTTTTTACTTAAACAGGACTAAACCTTTTCGTAAATCTGACCAGTTATTTTTGGCCTTTTCTGGACCTAGATTAGGATCTGCTGTTGCTAAGGTCACATTAGCTAGATGGTTGAAGGACTGTGTGACCTTTATTTATACACAACGTAATATCTCGTTGCCTACTTCCATGAAAGCTGATTCAACAAGGTCGGTGGCAACTTCTGCTGCCTTCCATGCCAGAGCTTCTTTACATGACATCTGTGCAGCTGCAACTTGGGCTACGCTTCATACTTTCATCAATCATTACAAATTGGATTTGGCCTCCAGGGTAAGAGCATCTTTCGGTTCTATGGTGCTCAGGAATGTCCTTCCATAAGAGCCTCCCAGGAATAGAGGTAGCTGGGGACTCTGTCTCATGCGTAAGGAATGAACGAGGATTAACAATATCAGATAAAGAAGTTATGTCTTACCATAATGTTCCATTTGTATTGTTGATCCTCGTTCAGTCATTACGACCCTCCTTCCTTCCCCCTCATGTGGTTTCTAGTGGATCTCACCATCCAGTTCTCTTAGGTTATTTGACCAGAGGTAGCCTCTACCTTCTTTGACTTGCAAACTCAATCTGAGGTAACAGGGAGAGGGGGATTGTGGGTAAAAGTTTAGCTCAAGAGTTTGAAGCTGACGTGAGCTTGGAAAATGGCCAGCTCGGTTCCGAGCTCAGAACCGATACCCATGCGTAATGACTGAACGAGGATCAGCAATACAGATGGAACGTTATGGTAAGACATAACTTCTTTTTTTGGACCTCTGGCATAAATAGGCTATTCAGCAAAAGGAAAAAAAAAACCTTTCCAAAGCCAAGAGGAACAGACAAACAGTGCAAAAAGACACTGTCCAGTCTAAACAAACAAATTAGAGAGGTGGTCAAATCTGCCAAAGCAACCTATGTGGCAAAGATAGCCTCCCAGGTGAAAAATAACCATAAGGCACTTTTTAATTATGTTTGTAACCTCAGGGGAAACACTCAGCAATGTGCAGAGTTAATCACGAACGGCAACACTTACACCCAGCCTGAAACTATAGCAAAACTGCTGGTCGACAAGTTCAGTTCAAACCCCCCCATCACTTCTTACCACATCCAAAGAAATACCTACAGCCATCCCCCTACTGGTCATTACGGTGGAACAGGTCCTTACTGCACTTGCTAAAGCCAAAAACACAGCCTCTGTGGGTCCCAGAAACATTCCAGATGCTTCTTAAATAGCTTAAAACAGAATGTACCAGGGCCAGTAGAAATCCTCTTTAACGACACACTGGGCTTTGTCCAAGAAGAATGGAGGACTGCAACAGTTGTCCCTCTGAGAACTACAGACCCATAAGACACAAGTCTTATGCAGACTGACTAAAGGCCCTAGCCCTGTACTCTGTCTCATATCATTTATTGAGAGTGACTTATGCCTGACATACAAGGCATTCTCTGGTCCAGTCCTGATGAAAATGTTACATATTCACAAGAAAAATTATATGAGGGTTACACATTCCATGGACCTGAACCTTATTTGTGATAGAACTTGCTGAGGAGACAGATTTGTATTCCAAAGGCTACCTCGTCTATGGAATAAACTTCCCATCTTTGAAAAACAAAGTCTGTCCCTCACTCTCTTCTGAAAGAATTTAGATAAATGATGGGGAACTGTAAATTCACTTCCAGGTTACTGCCCATGTCCTTTATGGACAGGGGTAGTCTTTAAATTACTCAGTGCTCCAACACCCAAAGACTCACTACCCTGATACTTCCCCATTCCATATCTGGGGAATTAAGATATAATATTGTCATATCCTGGGTATTCTTGGCTAGGCTTGTGAAGGCTCTTGTGCCGTTAGCCTAGTAATCACCTGTGAAGCTATGAATATGTCTGAGCTTTATAAAAAAACATAAGAGTTTCACTTTGGAAGCTATATCAGTACTGTGTTTAACACCTGGTAGGAGAGGGGTGAGAGTATGCCTGAGATTTCTAAATAACTATTCATTTTCATTATAAGGACTCACTTGCTACCAGAACAAATTATGAAAAACAGGTCAAACAAATATTCCTTTCTGCTGTTCATGGCAGGATTTAAGGAATACTAATTATTATACTGAAAAAAGGTGTGAGCTGCTGTTGATATGATCTAGCTTTAGACTTTGAACACAACTTCAACCTCAGTGCTTTACTTGCAACAGTGTATGGTGACCGACAAGGAATTGAATATCACACTAAATAATAAGAGATTTCTGTTACATTAAGAACACAGCAGTGAGGAATCTAATCACTGCAGTTAAAGTTATAGTGAATTGCCAGCAATTTTAACCGCAATCAGAAGTGTACAGCACTTGGAATCACGTTTTTTGTGTCCTTTATTACAGTGCCTGCCATCCAGCAAACCTCTCCCTTTTCCATAGAGTCCATTATTCAGTCAGCAGTGGTGGTTGCTTGTGCCCTTGATGGCCACCCAGTAATGAGAGAATTTTTCTTTTAAGCCCTTGGGTGCAGGACATGCAAGTTGCTTCACTGCATAGTTCATAAGTTTATAGGTTCATAGGTTGGTACTAGGCTATCGGCCCTAGGGCCTATACAAGCCTAGCTGTAACAATACCCTGGCTATTTCTTCCCACAGTATTTACTTCCCTGGACCCCTGTCTAGCAGGGTGACCGACGTGATCCCTGGGGTGAATTTCCTATCTCCCATCCAATCATCAAGGTTCCTTTTGAAGAGAGTCATTATACCTCTTCATACACATGTATATTTGGTGGACCTGCTCAGAAAGGCTACTGTATTCATGGCTTGGTGAGCTGAATGCACATTACAGGACTGTCCTAAGCATTGGTAACCCTGTTCTAGGATTTATGGCATAGGATAGCTGTATTCCATTCCCTCCATTCAGGGGTAGGCATGCCCATCTTTCCCAATGTAGCTCTAGCAGGCACTCATTTCAGTAATTACACATGGGTCACCTAGATCGTAGTTGGGGCTTTATTTCTGTATGCCAGCAGAACTGGTTGTATACTCATATGATTTAATTTTAGAGCATCCCTGACCACTATGTAAACAAAAAGCAGCCAACAACTGTAAGTAGATGAAAATCATAAAAAGTGCTGAGAAGTCTGGAGTTTAAAAATGAGCAGCTGTCTATATATGATTGAAGCACAAGCCTTCAGTACAACAGCTCTGCATACTGTATACAGTAAACTCTCAGTTAAACGGAACTCAAGCAACCAGAAAAAAATTGAAGAAATACAGTACAGTATGAGCAATTCATTTTTTCATGTGTTGCCCTTTCTGTTTTCCTCCCGCAGAAAAATACCTTACGTTTTTAGAGGTTTAAAAAGGAAGATACAAATAAATTCCCTCTCTCCCCAACCTGAGAACAAGTCAAACCAAACAAGTCAAATATCAACACTCGCTCCATACTCAGTCAGTTTACATCAGATTGCACATTCTGTCTCCAATCTCTCACACACACACAGTCTCTTGAGCTTTCATACATGCATTCAGTCACTCTTTCTCTCTCCTATCTCTCACATATGCTCTCTTCAGCTTTCATACATCTCTGATCTCTCACACACTTTCACTTCTGCTTTCATACATGCATTCACTCACTCTTTCTCTCTCCGATCTCTCACACACATTCTTCAGCTTTCATACATCTCTCTGATCTCTCTCACACAGTCACTTCTCCTTTCATACATGCATTCACACTCTCTCTCTATTCAATACATTAAATTCCAATCTACTCAGCGCGCCACTGAAAATCGTTCTGTGTGCCACGCTTTCTAGTGGAAATATGTTTAAAATATTATTATTCCAGCCAGGCTTTTAATTACTGTATTTCAGTATTAAAATCAAATCAGTACAGTGTTTATGGTATGGTATGGTATAGTACTGGATACAGTATCTTTCAGGTCTATTTTGAATAGTAACTCTCAAGCAACCAGAAACTACACATCTGAAGTAGTTGACTTCATTTATCTGCAACCTGTGGGTATTCAGATCCATATCGGTTCCGAGCCGGCAACATTTTTCAAGCATTTTCTCCAAGCTCCTCCCCTTACCCATAATCCCTCACATCTCCTACCTTCCCTCAGATTTCATTTGCCACTTCATGCGTACGCATCGTGATCTCTCTATAGCTCCAAGTTGGGTGTAGTAAGTGGTACTTTTTGGTGTATATTTAGTCTGTCAGTGTAGGCCTTTTTTGGTCATCCCTTTCCTTCCCTTCGTTGTTCGTCAGTTTTCTGTAAAAAAAAAAAAGTAGTTTAAAAATTTAGTAATTTGTGAGGTAAGTAGGCCTAACCATCCTTTGTGTGTGTTTGTTGGTTTAGTTTTGGCTCAGTGGTGTGTGGTGATGGCTGAGCAGCCAAAACCAACATTTAAAAAATGCACAGAGAGTGGCCACAAGCTTTCACCGGCTGATGGCCGCACTCTGTGTGTTATTTGCCCGGGTGTTCCCCACCTTTCTTTGCCATGTAGTGTGTGTACAGGGTTCAGCCCTAGGCGTTGAAAGAAAGGAAGGCAAAACTGGTAGCTAAGGGCCTGCTACTAGTTTCTGCATTGGATTTGACGACCTCGACATTGGCTCCAGTAGCTGACCAACCCCCCCACCCCCCTTAGGCTGGGACTCAACCCTCCCTCTAAGCCTTCTGAGAAGGAGACAAAACCAAAGGATAGAGATAAGGACAAGAGAGACAAAGAGAAAAGAGCAGAAAGGCACCGCAAACGGTCTCCAGAGTGGGAGCCATTTCCCAGTCCGCCTTCTAAAGTTGTCAGGACCACCTCTCCTCGGCTCCACTCCCTGAGGTTCTCCCCGGAGCCGACGGAGCCCTCGGACCAGAGGCCTTCTTCGAGGTCGTCTCACAGACCAGCCAGAGACTCCTCGTGTTTGACTTGGATTCTGTTGGAACTTGACATGGACAGGATGATGCGTAGGTTCATTCGGACCCAAATCCAAATGGGAGTCTTGACAGGCCCCTCTCTGGCCAGAGAGGGGACCTCTATGCCCTTCTTCCATCCTATCTCTCCTTCCCCGATCTGACATGCGGTTTCGGGGTTTATGAATCCGAGGATCCTCGGAGCTGGGGGTTCGGCGCCAGCAGTCCCTCCAACCTCGACGCCAGTGATTACCTTGAGTTCCTTGGATCAGACTTGTTCGGATCCAAGCAACTCTCTGGGCCGAGAACAGGGAGCTGGATCCGAGGGAACGGAGGTGTCTTCAGCTCCGACTTTGTCGGATCCGAGCCGTTCCTTTAGAGCCCTGGCTACCTTGGCCTCAGCCCCGATCCTCACGTCGGAGCCGGGGAGAGCTCCTTCCTTGTTGGTTGCTAAGGAGGTGCTCTCTCCTTCTGCCTTCGACGTGGTGGAGAGGATTCTCTCCCAAGGATTGAGACCCCAGCCCATTTCCTTGGACTCCGCCCAGGCTGCCGTGGATTTGGTCACGACTCCTGTCAGCTTGTCCCAGGGGCAGCCTGTGCTAGAGGACCCCCAGGTGGATCCCTTCGTGGAATCCCCCCGTGACTTACGAGCCCTCTTCAGAGAGTCCTACGGAGGAGGCTCCATGTAAGCACTCGTGTAAGAGGAGGCACATGGACTCCCCCGAGTCCCTCACAGAAGATAATGACTTGGATGAAGGTGAGGATTCCCCCAGGTCACCTCCCGAGGATGTCTCCTTTGGAGACATCATGGAAATCCTCTGCCAGAGGGGAGGTTGGTCAGCCCCAAAACCCTGTACGGACAAGTCAGTATTCCTGGAGGCCTTTGGCACGGGCCCATCTACATCCTGGGTATCCCATCCTGCAGATCCATTAGTGGATCTCATTACCACGTGGGCATGGAAGGAGCCTGACACCATAGATCCAATACCCAAATGCCCGGACAGGATCCTTTCTCCTCCCACAGACAGACAGGCCTGGTACAAGGGATCCCTGGTGGATGCTATGGTGGTTGCAGCTGCCACCAAGAGAGAACTGGCTCAGGAAAGTTCTTCGGTCCACCCTCTAGAAAAGGAGTCTAGGACGGTGGATCGGTTTTGGGAAGCGAGTCTTTTCAGCCACATTTTCTGTACGAGCGCTGAATTATTTGGCACACATCATTCGACTCCAGTGAGACCTAGTCACGGAATTTGCTGTGTCGCTCCCAGAGTCTTTGTCGCCAGAGGACAAGCGAATGTTCTCGGCAAAATGTCGACTCTGAAATCTGTTTCGAACACTTCCATGCGTCTTCTTTCCCATGCCACAGAAGGAGCGGCTAGGGCGGCTGAGACTGGTGTAGCTATGGGGTGGCACGCTTGGCTCAGACTCTGTCAATTCGCGGACCCCTTCATGGCGTCATTCACAAATGCTCCCTTTGACGGTTACTCCCTGTTCGGGAAGACAGTTCATGACACCCTGGTCCAGAGCGAGAAGGACGGGAAGACTCTGTCTGCCATTGGAGTCCGCTTCTCTAGCCCTCAAAGATCCTTTTCTAGGAATCAGAGAGGGCAAAAGAAGATGTGGTTCCAAAAATCTCAGTTTTCCCGGGACACTCAGGACAACTCGTCCCCTAGAGGCAGAGGGGGCAAAACAGACGCCGCCCAGAGGCAGAGGGGGCCTGAGGAACTTTGGGTCTAGGGAGACCTTCTCGGACAGACCCACGCAGCAACCCTGAGGGGTTGTCCGACTGTCCTACTCTGGCGACAGTCAGGGGAAGATTGTCATTGCACCTAACAGCTTACGAATCCATTACAATGGACCATTGGGTGCTCTAAATTATATCCAGAGGATACTCCATCCCGTTCGTTGCCCCACCCGCCCAACCAAAGCGCCTCCCGGATGTTCCACCTGCCCAAAGGAGGTGGCAGCGCATGAAATTTCAAAGGTGCTTCACAATCAGGCCATCGAACCAGTTCCCCCCATTTCAGTCTGGTTTAGGCTTTTACTCCAAGTTCTTTTTAGTGTGAAAAAAGACGGGGGGCCTCAGGCCCATATTGGACCTGTCAACCCTGAACCTGACTGTAGCCAAGCAGAAATTCCGGATGGTCACCTTGCAGTTCGTTCTACCTTACCTCCGAGAATGCGATTGGATGTGCTCGATAGACCTCCAGGATGCTTACTACCATATCAAAATTTGCAGAAGCTCCAGGAGATTCCTTCACTTCCGGCTGGGAGCCAGTCATTTCCAGTTCAGAGTCATACTCTTTGGTCTCACCACAGCCCCCAGGGTGTTTATCAAGGTTATGGCAGTCGTAATGGCTCACCTGAGGCTTCAGGAAATTCGGGTGTTTCCTTACCTAGACAATTGGCTCCTCGCTGTTGCCACCAAGTGTCTACTTTGCATGGCCAGAGACTCCTTCCTGCATCTTGCAGTCTATCTAGGGATTACCATCAACATCTCCACGTCTCGCTTGAACCCAACACAGACCTTGGAATTCATAGAGGCACGGCTGGACACTCTACTATTGCAAGTTTTTCTCACTCGTGACATGGTCCAGAACCTAGGGGCTCATGTGTCAGTGATCCTTGGCCCCAGGATGCCAACGGCGAGCGATGTTCTTTGAGCCCTAAGCTCAATGGCCGCAGCAGTTTCAATCCTTCCCGGTGTGCGCCTTCACATGAGGGTGCTTCAGTGGACCCTGGCAGTTCAGTGGTCTTGGTTAGACCTCCCCATGGACTATCCAATACGAATCAGCAGAGCCTGCAAGATTTCTCTTCTCTGGTGGCTCCAGTCACCGGAAATCTTGGCAGGTCGTCCCTTATTAACACCCCCAGCCCAAGCCACAGTGACCACGGATGCCTCCCAGCTCGGGTGTGGGGGGCACTTTTTGGGAAGGGTGGTCCAAGGCACGTGGTACCAGATCAAGACCAGATTGCATATCAGCTTTCTGGAGATGAGGGCAGTGCTTTTAGCTTTGCAAGCCTTCCATGCTGTTCTTCCCCCCAGGGACGATTGCAGTTCAGTCAGACAACATGTCTGTTGTCTGGTACATCAACAAACAAGGAAGAACCAGATCTTACCCTCTCTGCCGCGAGGCCATGAGAGTGTGGGAGTGGACGATCTCCACCAATCGGTTTCTGATTGCAACGCACATCCCGGGACGCTGCAACATTTTACCGGACAGACTGAGTCGGGCTATTCTAATGCCATACAAGTGGTCTCTGAAACAGTCAGTAGCGGAGGAGATCTTCCTTGCATGGGGTCACCCTTGTTGCAATCTCTTCGCATCTCCTTCCAATGTGAAGTGCAGCGAGTTCTTCGATCTGATCCCCTCACCAGGGGACTCCCCCAGAGACGCTCTTGTCCATGCTTGGCCTTCCGCGTTACTGTATGCCTATCCCCCGTTACCTCTCATTCCAAAATTTCTTCAGAAAGCTTGCCGACTGGGGTGCAAAATGATCTTCATTGCTCCGTTCTGGCCTCGTCAGGTGTGGTTCCCCTTCCTCTGGTCTCATGCTGTAACTCCTCAATGGATTCTGGATCCCTGCCCGGATCTTGTCTCTCATCCCTCAGGCATCAGTCCACCCGATCTGGGCAGCCTCAAGCTGACGGCTTGCTTGCTCTAGTTCCCTGGATTGCTAGGACTCCTGGTCTGTCATCTTCAGTAAACAATATTTTGGTGGCATCTCACAAAGCTTCCACTAGGAAGGTTTATCGCAGCAAATGGAAACGCTTCTCCATTTGGGCTTCTCAGAGAAACCTAGATCCATTTACAGCCCCGGTTCCTGCAGTGTTGGAGTTTCTGTCCTATATTTTCTAACAAGGGGCTAGTTCCTCTACGGTGAAAGTACAACTGGCAGCCATATGTAATGTTCATGTCGGCGAAAATCTGAATGATCTGGTCTGTATGAGACTGTGTAAAGCTTTTTTTGAAAGGTACTTTTCTTTTACATCCCCCGGTTAAGGATTCCGTCCCTCCTTGGGACTTTACCCTAGTTCTACAGGCATTGGTGGCACCCCCATCCGAACCAGCAGCGTCAGTAGATTTGAAATTCTTGTCCTGGAAGACGGCTTTTCTAATGGTCATTACCTCGGCCAGAAGGGTTTCTGAGATCCAAGCTTTTTCTGCCATGCTCCCTTACTTGATCTTTCATAAAGACAGGGTTTTGCTCCACACGAACCCTTCTTTCTTACCGTAAGTTGCTTTTGAATCAAATATTAACCAGATGATTAATCTGCCTGTTTTCTTTCCAAATTGTTAGAACAAGGGTGAATATAAGCTGCATTTGCTAGATGTTTATAGACAGCTTTGTTTCTGTTTACATAGAACTAAACAATTTCGTAAGTCTGACCAGTTATTTGTGTCCTTTTCCAGACCCTTTTTGGGCAAAGCCATTTCCAAGGTCTCCTTAGCTAGATGGATTACACAATGTATACTGCAAGTCTATAAGGATACAGGTCTATCCCACCTGGTCCTGTTAAAGCTCATTCTGCCAGATCTATGGCAACTTCTACTGCTTTTTGGTCTAGGTTTTCACTGGAAGATATCTGTGCAGCAGCGACCTGGGCAATGTCACATACATTCATTTCTCATTATAAGTTGGATTTGATCTCTAGAGGGAGAGCATCCTTTGGCTTTGTGGTGCTTAGGAATATCCTTCCATAGGGCCTCCCAGGAGTTTGGTAGCTGGGGACTCTGTCCCACAGGTTGCAGATAAATGAAGTTAACTACTTCAGATAAAGAAGTTATGTACTTACCATAACGTTCCATCTGAGTAGTTACACTTCATTTTCTGCAACCATCCCACCCTCCTTCCCCCAAACCTGTTCTAGGTTAGTGCTGTTACTGAGTTGCTATTTGTTTGAATAGTGGCAAACTTGATCTGAGGGAAGGTAGGAGATGTGAGGGATTATGGATAAGGGGAGAAGCTTGGAGCAGATGCTTGAAAAATGTTACAGGCTCAGATCCAATATGGATCCGAATACCCACAGGTTGCAGAAAATTAAGTATAACTACTCAGATGGAACGTTATGGTGAGTACATAACTTCTTTTTATCCTGCATCTACCAATCTCCATGGGTGCCGCTTAACTGACAGTTTACTGTATGTATGTGGTATATGACAAAAATTGCAGCATTCACAAATTCATAAAATAAAACATTCATGGTATATAAGGAAGTATTTTACCACTCATGAATGGAGATTGCTACTAGGGGCGAAAAGGGTAGAAAAGTGGTTTAACAATTTAACTTATGTATATGAAATAGAACAAAAACATTTATAGATAAATGTATGTTTTCAAGCCGTAACACACTGGAGGCTGATATACGAAATAAACACATTTTTTAGAAAGATGAAATGAAAATATGCTTACTTGGTCTTTCACTGTTAGTTGCAAAAATATATGTATTTTTTTACACTGGGCCGGATTCACAAAGGCTTGCACGGAGTCAAAGAGTAGAGTAAGACTCCAGACAGCCAATATGTCTGCCGAGCGATCCAGGAACAGCCGGCAGGGGCGTGCATGAGAGCTCCTAAAACGACTCTTGCACGGACAGTGTTAGGTTATGCAAATTACCTCATTTGCTGCTGAAAGCTATGCAAATGAGGTAAATTTGCAATCCAGGAAACACTAACCTGTCCGAGTAAGAGTAGTGTTATTTGCAGAAATGTACTCCATTGGTAACTGAGTACCATTCTGCAAATAGCAAAATGGAGCTATGACAGCTCCAAATAAAGGATGCATCCAGTTGAGGAAGCATGCCAGTGGCCAAATATAAGGCTATTGGCATTATTATGTGTTGCAAAATAATAAAAAAACTATTTTTCCCCCCGATCTCCGATGTTTAAGCGCAGCGCCGGGCAAACATGCGGTACTCTAAAAACCAGGAAAAAAATCCAAAAATAGGCATTTTATTAAATATATTCATCTTCCATGCAGGTGAATGGCAGGCTGAAGACAACATGGCTACTGAGTAGTGGTTGCTAAGGGGGGAAGCTCAGTCTGAGAGATGTAACCAAACATTAGTAGGCAATCCTATGCAAATGAGTATAAGGATAGTGAATCCCAATTTTCCCTGCCATGTGAACCATGTCCCTAGAGTGTAAGAGTAGGATTAGGGGAGTAACAGAGTAGACGATAGGTGACATCATGAGGGGGGTATGTATCAAAGACTGTAAGCTTATTGGAGCAGAATGACATGTGTTTGCTGTGAGGTACTCGGGACTGGAAGAGGCGTGTCTACAGTTGTCTGAACTGAACCCCAGAAACTGAAGGTGTACGCCGTGGCTATCACTAAAGTTCCTTGCAAAGATGCTTACACTGTGCGCTTGTGCGCCCCTGTAAACCCGTCTAAGCCTGTGTGTGCGCCCGTATAAGCCTGTGTAAGGCTGTCTAAGCGTGTGTGCGCACATGTGCACCAGCCTAAGCCTGTGTAAGCCCGTGTAAGCCTGTGTGCGTGCGTGTGCGCTTGTTTGTGCGTCGCTGCCCCCTTTGGAAACAGAAAGGGAAAAGGAAGGAAAAGAAGTAGTAGGAAGTTAACTGAAGAGAAGTAGCAGAGCTGCCAGGTGAAATCAATCAGAATCAGCCAATTACACAGGCAGTACACTAGCCCAGCCCAGCACTTAAAACTGGGCAAACAACATTCCCCCATATTTTTCTCAGAAACACTGCAACACTGCAGTCTACAAAGAGAAGTGAAAACTTAAAAAACTCAACTGAGACAAAAAATGTTAGGGGCTGCCATTGTTATTATAAGGCAACATGTGCAAGATGCTGAGGGTGGTGCCATTGCAAATGCTGCTGAGCAACCCACAGTGAGGAGACGGAGAAGAGTGTACAGACCCAGGGTAACCTACCAGGGGCTACATGAGCTGGAGATAGTGGAGCGCTATAGAGTGGACAGAGACCTCCTGCAGCAAATTGTTGAGCTGTGCAGGCCACGCCTCACACACAGAACCAACAGAGGGGAATCCATCCCAGTGGAAACCAAGGTATGTGTTGGCCTAAGAATACTAGCAACAGGTACCTTCCAGAGACCAACTGGTGATATGATGGGGATTTCACAGGCATCAGCATCCAGGGTACTGCACCAGTTCCTGAATGCCATGTCAGCACATGTCGGTGATCATGTATATTTCCCCAATTCCCGTGAGGTATTGGCAAGAAATATGCGTCTCTTCCAGCAAATAGCAGAATACCCTGAGGTAGTGGGTGCAATTGACTGCACGCACATACACATCAAAGCACCAGCCGGTGAGCTGGGTAGGGCCTACATCAACCGCAAGGGCTTTGACTCCATCAACTGCCAGGTTGTGTGCGATGCCCAGGGCATAATACTGAATGTGTGTGCTGGCAGTCCTGGAAGCTACCATGATTCCCATATCTGGCATCTGACGCAGCTGTACCAGACATTTGCCAATGGGGACATCCCTGACGGTCACCTAGTGGGGGATGCTGGATACGCACTGGAGCCATGGCTGATGACACCCAATAGAAATGCACACACACCTGAACAAGAACTCCATAATGAGGCACACGCACAAACACGAAATGTAATCAAGCGTGTGTTTGGCATGCTCAAGTCACGGTTCCGGTGCCTGGACACATCTGGTGGAGCCTTGCAGTACTCACCTACTACATGTCCCATATTGCCATGGTATGTGCTATGCTACACAATATGATCCTGCGAAAACAGCTGCAGCAGGAACAGCATGGGGCAGGGCCACACAGCCCCCACCATTGCCAAGGCTGCACAGGCACAGCGTGACTCGGAGGAGGAACAACCTGAGCCTGCCCCAGTAGGCAGAAGAGGAGGCGTGCCCAGTATGCTTTGGCCTTGGCAAAGAGGCAACGCATAGCACATACACTGGCTCAGTAGAAACTCTGGAAATTATACCTCTCTCTGACTCACACATAAAATAAAAGGGATGCCTAACTTGACACTACCTGTTTCCAAACATGTATAGGGAGTGTAGTATGTGCATCCGACATAGGTAGCCCTGCAGCACCACCTGAGGCATGATTGCCATGTTTTAAGCAATATAAAACAGTTCTAAGCAGCATTTACCAATATTTAGTATATGTAAACAAAATTGCCCGTGTTAACTAGCGCAATGTTGGGCAACGTTGAGCAATGTTGGGCAAGGTCGGGCAAAGTCGTGCAAAGTTGAGCAAAGTCAGGTAAACATGCTCATATTTGCTTTACTGTTCCTTAAGCAGTCTGGTCTGCCCAGCAAGGAAATAAAAAGCAGTGACAGGGCTCGAACACAGGATACTGTGCACTATAGTCACAGTACTGAACCACTAAGCCATGATAGCATTTCAGTGGCACAGACACAGCAGGGCAATTGTACACTAATGCAAACACAAAGAAATGCTGTATCATGCCCCTAAAGAGGCATATGGGTAACCTCCCCCACAGGCCTATGCAGACAGAGAACATCAGGCCAGACATTGTGATGTGGGTTGTGTAGGCTATGAAGTTGCAATCTAATATACGTGACATTGGACGTTAGGATCTGTAGCACAGTAGTATGCCTCAAGCCAGTACGATAGGCAACAGTACAGACTAAAATGGTGTACCGTACAATGCGTATAAGTGTCAGGTGAAATCCTCATCCTATGTACACCCACAGTAACAATCAGGTGTGCCCCCGGGTAGAAATGTACAAAGAATAGCTGTTCCCCCGTATGTAAAAATGTTGATAAGTCTATGCAAAGTGTCTCATGGAAGCCCTGCAGGTACAGCATGATCCCTGTTGATCTGTGACACAAAGGTGAGCCCTGCTGTAAAAATACAACTTGATTTGCCATACACATATAGTATAAAGGCCTATACTGAGTGTGCTCACACACTCCAACAAATGTAGTGGATTTCATTCAGCATCACACTGAAAGGTCATACTGGGCATGCTCACACACAAAGAAACGAAGCAAATGTCAGGCAGCAACATACTGAAAGTTCATACTGGGCATGCTCACACACTTAGGCTAAATACGGATGTGGTAATAAGGGATCTATGGACAAATGTGGATAGTCATCTCTACTTCCAGAAACACATTCACAAAGTGGTCAGAAAATCATGCTATGTGTTCACACAAACTGCCAAGATCTGAGCATGTAGGTCAAAGGAGGTTCCCGCTACTCAGCGGTCATCAGACCCATCAGAGAGTTCCACAACACACTTGCAATGAATCTGACTAGGCATGTTCAGCAGCCAGAAAGACCACTGAAGTACCTTAACAAGAGGATTACTGGCCTCAAATAGTTGCCCCATGCAACAAGACTGAATGTAACCCAATCTGTACTCTGTTGCATACTGTCTACTCAGGAAATCTCTGCCCAACAGACAGGTCCATGTCATGGCTACACTCAGATCTGTTCTGAGTTACAGCTCAATGGCACTAAATATACAGACCCAACTGATATTGCCAACATCCTGGCAGATAGGATCAGTGTTAACTTTACCCCCATTCTCACCCATGAAAGAGCACATCTCTATAATGGAAGACTGCAAAGTTGCTGTCATCACGGCTGCACAGGTAAATAACACTCTCCAGAGCCAGTATCACAGCAGCCATGGGACCAGATAACATCCCAGGCTGTGTAGCATCTACTTCCCTGAAGTAAAATTTAACATGGAAGGTCTGTGGCTACTGAAGTTTCCAGAGGACTGCAAACTAGGAGCCATAATTGTAAACACTAAAGATGTGGACATCCTACAAAAGGGCCTCACTGAGACAGATGGCTGTTGTCAAAGCCATGGGCTCTAGCTCAATGCCAAAATGTGCATTGCCATCCCCCTTGTTAAAACTCTGTAGCCAAGAACTACAACATAGGTGGCAGTATACTTCACACTGAAAGTGTGACAAGAGACCTTGGGTCACAGGTGGACAGTGGACACAACTGTGTTAACCACATTCCCACAGTAGTCAGGAAACCCTCCTATGTGGCACACCTCATCACAAAATGTGTCTCATGCAGTATAGAAGAGGACATTGTTCCCCTCTACTCATCACTCACTAGAACTATAATAGAGTACAATGCCACTTTTGCTGTGTACCTCACAAGACAACAACAACAACTGGAAAGCCTGCAGCAATACCTCACAAAGAGCATTAGCAGCCTGAAATACATGCCATACACAGACCATCTCAAAATGCTCCATCCATACTCCCTTGCATATCACCTACTCAGAGGTGTTCACTGCCTAACATACAAAGCTATGTCAAACACAGAGCTGTTGGACATGCTCCACATAAAACACTCACAATCCCACTGACCTTCGGACCCAAAACCACGAGTGAAATACAAAAGGAAGGGGTGTACCTATTTACCTTATGGATACCCACACCTTCAGGTTAGTGGCACTGCATGAGGCCTTGGAGACCATGCAAGTGCAACTAACATTGGGCAAAGCTGCTCATCAGATTGTAGCCTGCTACAGATCATGTACCTTGTCTCAGGGACCTCACTCAGTATTCCTGAGAACAGTGGAAAATACAAAGGTCCTGTCAAACACCATTATATGAGGAGATTACAACTACCCAAACATTGAGTGGGAGAATTACTCGTGTACAACGTCCTTTGCCCAATGTTTCCTAGAGTTTAAAAACTCTAACACCCTGGAACAGCTGGTCACCACGCCCACTAGAGGTGACAACATACTGGACATGATCATCACCAACATGGGTTACCAGTGTTCCACAACAGAGATAAACCCCACGCTGGTAATATCAGATCATAAAGTAATCACACTGGACATCCACATCCTGCCCCCCCCCCACCCCCACCCAGTCAGTGAAACCACCGTGAAGACATATTCAAAAGCAAACTGCACACTTCCCAAGACCAAAGTGGAACTTTCTAAAGACCTCTTGCTATAGGATAGTGGTATACAATATGCAGAATCATTTACAAGTGCATCCTATGAGCATCTACAGGGATGCATGGAACGAGACAACACAAATAAATCCAAGATGCACTCCTCCAAAAATAAGACAACAATAAGGTGGTTGTTGCCCATAAATAAGCTAGACAACAGAAGGAGGAAACGAACACATGATAGAGCCAACTTCACTAAAGGAAAGGCATCACTGATCATTATTAGGAAGAAACAATGATCGCTCATAAAATAATCCAAGGACTGTTTCTAAAGACAAATAGCCAAGGAATGTAAGAATAACAACCACATAGCCTTTGGTAGCTATACCAGACATGTAGGTGTCAACTTCCAAATATGCTGTCAGCTACTGAAAAATGGAAAGAAATACACCAAACCAACTTTCATTGCCCACATCCAGGGGGACAAGTTCAGTGTAAACTCCCCCCATCACCCCCAAATGGCCCTGTGTCCATCACAGAAGGATGCTGAGCCCCAGACGTCATGGACATGCAGTTAAAGACAGCCCTCTCCAAAGCTAAGAACACAGCATCAATGGGACTGGATGGTGTCCCAGGCTGCATCTTACACTAGGCCCAAAAGGAACTACACCCTCACCTACATCCACTGTCCAGACTCGAGCATACCACAGGCTATGTACCCAAAGAATGGCATACACTAACAGTCATCCAGCTCCACAAAGGGGATGCCACAACAGAACCTGGAAACCATTGCCCTATATGTCTACTCAGCCTGGTCTACAAAGCTATTGAGCAAATTGTTATGGAACCCATAAACAGAGACATTGGAGACCTCCAGACACTGGACTCTACACATCTTCGCCTTGTTAAAGGCAGATCCTGTCTCCTACACCTAGTTGACTTATTTCAAACAGTTACCAAGGACATAGATGGAGGTGAAAGTAGTCCACACAGCCCACCTAGACCTCACTAAGGACTTTCTACACCATTCCCCACTCTGTCATCATGGACAAGCGTACCAGCTTGAACATTAACAGCTATGTCACAGGATGGGTGGCCAAGTGGCTCACAGATCAAACACACATGTTCAGAGTTGTGGGTGCTATGTCCGACTCTAAGCCAGTCACAAATTACATCTTACAGGTCTTGGTCCTGGGACCCCACCTGTTCAATATATACTACTCAGAGGTACAGGAAAGCACAGGAGTTGTATGGCTGAACAGGTTTGCAGATGACTGCTAACTGTGGTCCATAATTGACTCTACGGCTGACACAGACATCCTCCAGAAGTGTCTTACAGAGACTGATACCTGGTGTCAAAACAGTGCCCTCAAGCTGAATGCCAATGAATGCATAGTCATCCCCTTTGGGCAAAACAGTGTGCACACAAATTACCACATAGATGGTAATCCAGTATGTACGGACAAAGTCATTATGGCCCTGGGGACACAGGTAGATAGCAAACCCCTTTTATGGTCACATGGCCAAAGTGTTTAGATATTCCTTCTATGTAGCCCACCTAATGTAACCCACTTTGTATAGTCTGATGTCACCATCCTACAAATATACCTGTGGAAACGAGAACTCACAGTAATGTGCATAGCGTGTCGTGTAAATGCGTACTCCTATAGTATCATAAAGTAGTTAGGTAGGGGTTTGAATCCTGCACTTGACAAGTGTGTGTGTTTGTGTGTGGTCTCCTTGGGAAGAAGCAGCCTTTTTGGAGAGTAGTAAAGCACCTTAAAAGTGGTATACTAATCATTGTCAAGTCTGATGATGTCACCATCCAACAAATATACCTGTGGAAAAGAGACTTCCCAGTAATGTGTATGGCACGACTTGTTAATGTGTACTCCTGTAGTATCATGAAGTAATTAGGTAGGGGGTTGAATCCTGCACTTGACAACTGTGTGTGTGTGTTTGTGTGTAATCATCTTGGAGAGGAGTAGAACATGTTAAAAGTGGCATACATATCTATGTCAGGTGTGATGATGTCACCATCCTACAAATATACCTGTGGAAAAGAGAACTCCCAGTAGTGTGTATAGCGCGTCATGTTAATGCGTACTCCTGTAGTATCATGAAGTAGTTAGGTAGGGGTTCAAATCCTGCACTTGACAACTGTGTGTGTGTGTGTGTTTGTGTGTAATTACCTTGGAGAGGAGCAACATTTTTGTAGGGTAGTAGAACACCTTACAAGTGGTATACTTATCTTTGTCAAGTCTGATGATGTCACCATCCTACAAATATACCTGTGGAAAAGAGACCTCCCTGTAATGTGTATACGCGTCGTGTTAATGCGTACTCCTCTAGTATCATGAAATAGGTAGGGGTTTGAATCCTGCACTTGACGTGTGTGTGTGTATACACCTTGGAGAGGAGCAACCTTTTTGTAGAGTTGTAGAGCACCATACAAGTGGTATACTTATCTTTGTCAAGTCTGATGATGTCACCATCCTACAAATATACCTGTGGAAAAGAGACTTCCCAGTAATGTGTATAGCGTGTCGTGTTAATGCGTACTCCTCAAGTATCATGAACTAGTTAGGTAGGGGTTTGAATCCTGCACTTAATAACTGTGTGTGTGTGTGTGTGTGTGTGTGTGTGTGTGTGTGTGTGTGTGTGTGTGTGTGTGTGTGTGTGTGTGTGTGTGTGTGTATAATTACCTTGGAGAGGAGCAACCTTTTTGTAGAGTAGTAGAACACCATACAAGTGGTATACTTATCTTTGTCAAGTCTGATGATGTCACCATCCTACAAATATACCTGTGGAAAAGAGACTTCCCAGTAATGTGTATAGCGCGTCGTGTTAATGCGTATTCCTCTAGTATCATGAAGTAGTTAGGTAGGGGTTTGAATCCTGCACTTGGTGAGTGTGTGTGCTGTATGTGTGTGACACTGTTGGTCAATGTGTTGTGGGTTTTGCTTTTACTACTGTATGACATATCAGTATGCATTGCACATGTGAGGTAGCTGTGTGGCAAATACATATACGTACATGTTACCTCAATTATTGCATGTGTGGGAACCCTGCTTTATCCAAGAACACAGCTGTCATCTTTGCCAGACTGTGCTGCTGCTTCCCAGACCTTAGGTCACATCTGTATGTTTGTGACAAGGCCAGCCACTGCAATGATCCCTGGCCTAGGTCATCCGTGTCTCACACACTCATTACAGTTTCTATTGAATTGTGTGAGTGAGGGTTTATGGCCGAGGTATATGTCAGACCTGTTCAAACGCAGTAAAGTCTGTCAATGATGACTATTCATTATAGGTGTACAACAACCTTTGTGGATATACATGCAGACCCCTTATTGCTTATGTGATCCACCGAGGGATTTCAAAATACCTTAGGAAATGTGATTATCAAAGGAGAGATGACGTAACACTAGGTTGCATGTACACATCGGTACCTGTTCATCATGTTGGTGGCTACTACCTATGTGGTACTGTGGGGATACTATGTTCCGTAAAGGTGGATGACTATGCTTAGTTTGGCCTATAGCTTTACAGCATGGGTTTGACAACAGGTATCTGTCTGTATGATACCCTTGTGGAGGATATGTGTGTCACCTGGAGAATGCATTATAGGCCACAGTATGCATTACCAGACATGGACGGACATATCCCTACTGTGATTGCTTGTACCTAAGAGAGCTATATGCCAAACAGGAGTGGTCTCAGTAATGGGTGCAGGTGAATACCACTGGTTACTGGCATAGTATAGTACCTGAAGGATCCAAATGTTGCTGTGTGTCCTACATCTGTGTGTCAGTTGTCAAGCCATCATCTAACGATTGGTTATGGTCAGGCTGTTGAAGTTATGTATACTACCAGAATGCAAAACAATGACAGATAGTAACAGTATCACCCACAGCACAGTGTCAAACCTTGTCATACACACATGTGTAGTCAGGTTCAGAAATGTGTGTAGTACAATGCATACTGGCCACCAATAGAAACTATGGAGTGTTACTGTGTAATACAGAGCATGTCACCCTGCCCATGTGTCCACTATGCACGTACATGCAGACAGTGCACCTCCACCATGTTCACAACTGTACACCTGCAAATCTGTGCTACACACATCCCACACATGCTGTCCACTCTCTAACACATGCTGCCAATACTGCACACATCAGCCAAGTGGCACGTGGGAGGACAGTACACTATTGGAACTAACACTGGTGTAAACAACTCTACAATGACAATCATAGCTTTAATGCATCATGCCTGCTCAGCTACACGTTCAAGCCTATCATTACGCTCTACTGCTGACAACATGCTAACATTGCTATACTGCTATAAAGACACCCTGTGCATCAGCACCATGGTAGCCTGTTCCTGCATCGATGTTACAGATGACAGGAGGTGGCACAGGTTTCATCATATGCACAGGGTGTGTTGTTGGTTTGCCAGAGGCCTACAGTAAGCCATCCAATCGACATGTGTGTGTGTGTGTGTGTGTGTGTGTGTGTGTGTGTGTGTGTGTGTGTGTCTGCATGCACACAGTTCCACCATGTGGCTGCCATATACGGGTATTTGTTGGACAGCCACAGACTGTACCTGCGAGGCTTTACAGATCACCGTCTCTGGCCATGGATACGGTACCTGTGCCTGGCAGGGGTGCTACTGACACTATCAGGTACTAAGCCAGACTGGGTACTATCCCCAGAGGTAGATGGATGTACACTGGACCCAGGTCCCTGCTGGGACTGTCCAGAGCCACGTGCACATGGTCTTCTAGGACGCTCTGTGGACTGTCCACCCCAACATTGCTGGGGCTGGTACTGGCACTACGGGAGCAGCTGTGGCTTGAGGGACGTCAGCGGCAGCTGCCAGCTGCTGATGTTGCTGGCATACGTCCACGTCGACGACTCAACCATCCCGCACTGTCCTGACACATGGACATGACATTGCGGAGGACATCTAATATCTCTCCCCAACATCTATCAGTGACCTCAGTGTAATTACGGATAGCACCAGCTAGGTCACGGATACTGTCAATTACGGCAGTGTTATGTGCCCTCTGTGCCCTTAGTCCTTGTCTGGTGTACCGTTCCATACATGCCTGTGCCTCCATGACAGCCTGGAACATGCGTGAGGTTATAAGACCTGTGGCACGTCTGCCAATGGCATGATGAGCAGCAGTGCTCCGACGAGAACCCCTGGACATCTGCCTATGTGGTACCCTTCCACACATCTGGGTATGGCTGCTGTGTCGGGATGCATGTGCCATGGATACCACACTGTCCTGGCCAATGCCGACTGTACGCTGTCCCTCAGCTAAGGGCAATGGTGATGGATGTATTGGCAGTATGACTGTGTGCATGGATGGGGTGGACACTTGTGTACTGTCGATTGGTGGCCCAACGACAGACCCTGGCAAACATGCCTGTGCCTCAACACACCTATCATCATTATCACTATTTTGCTCAGTGACATCAGTTTCCCTGCTGCAGTGAACCAGCCCAAAGTCAGCACCTGTGAGAGGAAGACAGAAAACAGACTTTACGATATGTACATGATGTCGGCACACATGAACACATGCACACGATTGCACTCCTCACTAAAACAGATACACACACACACACACACACACACACACACACACACACACACACACACACACACACACCACCAGCAATCCAGAACGTACTCAATAGCGGGTGATGGTGGGGTACAGTATCACAAGGCAAACAGTTATATCACACGTTTCAGCATGCAGGACGTGTGTTGCTCAACAGCATGCAGTGCGGGTGTAGACAGCCCTTGCTAATAACAGTATACATGGCTTTGATGCATGTGTATTGTTGTTCAGTGATTGGCCTCACCCTGGAACGCAATGTGTACATGGACACAACATTGCTGTGTAAGTATTAAAAGCTCTGCAATGTCCTGTGCACCATCACTCACAGGTATACATACCATGGCTGGATGTGTATCTGTGTGTCACATAGATATCCATTTCTGATTAGAGCATCTGTGTCTTTAGCAGATAAATGTGGACACAGGTTTAGCACATGCATGCTATGTATACACACAGGATGAGTGGTGCATGTATACCTGATGGAATACCATTGCTCAACATAGCCATTGTACAGTGGTTATGTTGAGTGTAGAACATATTGTGGCTATGCCAGTGCCAGCCATGACATGGCATGCTACAACACAACTGCAACATTAAACATCACACATGCACAGTGTATGTCATGTGACCTATACACTCAATAGCATTACAAGACATATATGTGTCACTTTGTACAAAAGGTGATTGCTATGCATATTATGTATCGGTGCATATGTTTGCACACACACAACATTGAGGTGCATAGCAGTTAATGCTATGTGTAGTACTGTGGTCACTGTAACTGGATGGGGTGTAGTACCATGAGCCATCATCATGCAGCATCATGTGGTCACTCAAGGCTACTAATGTGTGCCAGACCGGCACATATTGCTGTACCAGAACTGCTGTACCATGGCTACATTCACCATTTCACAGCCAGTTGTTACATGGGTTTGTATGGTGCCCAATAGGGGGAATTGCCCAACATGAATGCGTTATGTGTTGAAGAGTGTCGCACAGCCACATGAGAGTCATCTGCCCCTCAGGTATATTATGTGTGCTGTGCGGATGACATTTGGGATACTGGAGCGTGACCTTACAGCGGGTGTCTGAATACGCCATGTGTAGCATGTGAACGTGTACTGCGTATGACAAAGTTGTGTATGTTGTGTGCATGTGTATTGCCTCTGCCTATCCAATGTCCGCTACAGTGTTGCCACAATTGTGTGGGATGCTCTGTGTATTGTATGTGTTTTAGGCAGCTACCCACGTTACTGGGATGTGCATAGTCTCACAGCAAACATGCACAGCATGCATTATGCGTAGGTATGTTACGTGTACATGGCCTACAGCTCACCTATGACATGCACATTTAATTAGCAATATTAAATGTAGAACACACTCACCAGCATGGGTCTGCTGCCTTGCTGTCATACCAGAGGGACCTACAAGGATATGAGACAGTTTATCAGTGGCAACAACTGTGGCATTGCTACTGTGTGTCTGCAATCTTACAGTAGTACAACGGTTGACAGTCACAGGCCTACAAATTACATTCCTAATTATTAGTATTGCACACCACTAGGCACCACATCCTCTAACTACACAGTACACATCTCACATGAGCATGCTGTACCAGTAGAGGTAACAGTAGTCTACAGATATGCCATGTTACCTGCACGCTCCATGTCAACTTGCTGGGTGGCTCCGGCCTCCATGATGATACGTTGCTTGTTGTTATTGTTGGCCAGAAGCCACCAGGCTCAGGAGCAGCTCCTCCACTCTGGTGAGGGGGGGATGGATGGCTACCCCACCACCTGTGGCAAGCTGTTGTCTACGGATATCTAACGCACGCTGCCGGACATGTCTAATTAAATCACTGCAGTGATGGTGTATCTGCTCATATGTTCAGTTATGCATGCCTATGTCATTTACCCTACGGACAAGATCTTGCCACAGTGCAGTCCGCTCATGCTGGTCCTGGCTGGTTCTGGAGAACAGCAGGGCATAGTGCTGCACCAGGCTTGTTGTTATCTGTTCCTCATCTGCCGTGCTGTAGGTGGGGTTACTATGGTTGGCCATTATCCTGGAAGACAATGAAACAATATGTGTGAGCAAGTCATGTGGCACACTTAACATTCTAAAGTACAGATATCAATTAACTGCCATATATAGCAACCTATTGGCTGTCAGAGGATTCACATTTTCAATACCACATCAGTGCTCAGCCCACAGCTGCCTGGCAGTGCCTGGCACACTCTATATATCAAACCATGTTTTGCACAGCAACAAAGATAAACCAGTATGTAAGACTGTACAACAGTACATGGCACACTGTATGCGACACAATGCACCACCTAGCCACAGCAGGTATATATCAAGCTAATGCATCAGGAAATATGTATTCCATTGCAATGATTGTAAAGTCCAGTTACAGTATTACCAGTATACCACACTAGTCGTTGATGGCAAACCCCTGCCTAACATATGTGCACATTCGTTAATATAGGTGGCATACTGCTGTACTAGACTATACATGTTGCTAGATACGCACTTATATCCTGTAACCCACATATGACTGAGGCCATGGTACAGGCATACCCACACACACATCAGACATACATACCAGACACAAAGGTTTGGCAACCCAGATGACCTTTACCTGTGTACCATACAGTACTGTGTGTCAGTAGTTACAAAGCCTTATGCCTGAGGTATGTAATCTGTGAGGACTACAGGGAACGCACAAAACAGTGGTTCCAAGAAATGTGGACATACACCATACTGTGCTGTGCAGGCATACAGCTTCAGGTAGTACTATAGTTCATACATGAGTTGGATTCACCAGCAGTAACACTCAATAAGCATACATGTACTGCTTTAGCCTACAATGGGACACCCCAGTCGACACCAAGGGACTACGTCAGACCGTATGGCATACTGCTTTTTCTGCCTAGCAATTGCATACACATCTTTTGCTGGGATCACAGCTAGGACACATAATACCATGACAGAAACAGTTTCCCACTAAGCTATCACACATATACAGAACTCTGACACATTCACCATCACACTCAGTCAACCTCACATAGCAATTATTGCAACAAGTACATGTGAGTGTGTATCGCTTCATAGGTAGGTAATAGGCTATTGGCCCTAGGACCTATAGAAGTCTATCCATATGCTTTCCTGGCCTTTGACACACAGGTAAGTACGTTTCATGTGGCCCTGTCAAGCAGAGCCACAGAGGTGATTCCCGTGGTCTATTTCCTATCTCCCATACAATCATCAGGATTATTTATGACGACTGCTAATTAGGAGCTTTGTTTGCTATTGATAGGTGGTTTGTTCCAGAGTATGGGATGTCTCTGAGATAGGAATCTATCCCTCCAGCATGTGCTGTTTATTGAGGTCACAAGGTTTAGGTCCCTAGAGCATGTAGCTCGTAGGGATTGTGATCTGTCTACGTGGAGCATGTCCAACAGCTCTGGGTTTGACATAGCTTAGTATGTTAGGCAGAGGTCACCTCTGTGTAGGCGGTATGCGACACAGTCTAGCTGTGGGTTTGTGAGATGGTCTGCATAGGGCATCTGTTTGAGGCCGGTATTACTCTTTATGAGGTATATCTGTGTCGTTTCCAGTTGCTGTAGATGTCTTGTGAGTTACATACTGCATGGGGCATTGTACTCGATAATGGGCTTTATGTGTGATGAGTAGAGGGGAACACTGACCTATATTTCCCTGGATGACACACCTTTTGTGATGACGTGTGCCACGTAGACAGATGACATGACTAGTGTGGCACTGTGATTATCAAAGGGGTGACTACTGTCCACCTGTGTCCCATGGTCTCTTATCACACCTTCGGTGTTAAGTAGACTACCACCTATGTGGTAGTTCATGGGTACAGAGGTTTTGCAAGAAGGTATGCCAATGCAGTGTCAACATTAAGCTTGAGTCCATGGCTTTGTCACCAGGCATCTGTTGCAGTAAATATGACCCTGTCTCTCTCTCTCTCTCTAAAGATATATATATAATACACATACATGTAAACATCCACTGGTGTACATGTGGATATACATATAGGCACATATACAGTCCACCTTTCATGGTGGGGATATCAATTATGCAAAGGTTGTGAGGTATACAGTTATGTCATAATATTGCAGTGTTGTGCGGAATGCATTGAAGGTGTTCTCAGCCTGTGTAGCTTTAGCAGGCCTCACTGGCTGCAACACTGCAAACCTGACGAATCATACCCACAGCGTTTAACCACCACATGTCATATAACAGCACTGTATGCTGTCTTGTTTGCCACACACTACAACCTACATAGAAATATGCACATAACAACCTTCAACAACATATATATGTCCACCCTTCACAAACAGTTGCAGTATGTCCCTTGCTCTATGCACATGTACAGATGCTAATATATCTGACACAGACAGATCTCTCCATATGTGTGTGCCATACACACACAAGGTCCACACTGTTGTAAGATCGTGTACCTCACGGCTGACCTGTTGGGCCTTGCTGCAACATGAACAGGTGTCACATGTGAGCACACAGTAATATTAGAGGGTGTATATATAGCTGCAAATGCTAGATTAGCATACTAGCCTAGTACAGCTGTTGCCAATGCTAAGCTACACATTAATATGACTATCATGCATTTGTTACTCTGTCACATCCATGTTTATATAACCGTATGCGCTACTCCCACAGACAGACATTGTACACACTACTGTACAGAACACAGATAACATGGCTCAGATGTTTGACATTTAATGCTGAACTACGTATGTCACAGTCATATCCCACTGCACACAGCTACACACTGATTTCTCCATGCCAGTAGTTATGCAGGGCATCTGTTCATAGATACATACTGCTGCCACATATGGATGATTCAAACTATGTAGAGTACTCTTCATAAACATCTACTACATGCCAGTAAATACATAGCTGTTACATAGCTTTCCTTTGTATGTGTTCGTATTTGTCGGTTTCGTGTGTTTTGTAATAACTTTTATTTTTATAGCTTATGATTTTTTTCAAGATATATATTTTTTTCAATATTATTTTTAATATATTTATTTTTCAATATTATTTTTGTTTTTTTCGATATATTTTTCTTTTCATTATATTTTTTTTCAGTATTTTTTTTAAATATATTTATTTTTCAATATGATTTTTTTTCAATATATTTTCCTTTTCAATATATATTTTTTTCAATATTTTTTTTCAATATATTATTTTAGTTTTTCTTTTTTTCTTCTCAATATATTACTTTTTCTTTCAATATATTTTTTGTTGATCTTTTTTCTTTTTTCCTGCTGCTGCCTGCATCCGTCCGTCTATCTCTCTCTCTCTCTCCTCCCTCCGTACTTGCAATGAAATGATTGCATGTGTGGACAGCAAGTACAGCCTGCTTTTATAGGTATCTGCACATGTGCATGCGATGGCCTCTGCACCAATTGGTGGCCACCATTTAGCAATTGCATGCAGCCTGCTGTGTGGTACTTGCAGGACTCACTGTCATAGCAACCCAATGCTATAAATTGCTAAGTCAGGTAGGCGTAGCCCTTTCAGCTTTCCAAAGTGGGGACCATGCTTGTTTGCTGTGGACATCGTTGTGTAAGTCAGAAGGTTGGTATACTTCTCATAACTGATGCTAGGGGTGTAGCCAGTGATTTGAATGTTGTACTCAGACCTGAATGTTGCCACTTCCAGTACACAGTTGATGGTGTAGAATTGTACTCACCCCTACAAATGCTAACACAAGATACATGGGAGTATGTAGTTTCTTTTCTACTTATACAATTAGCTGCCATACATACGTAGTTATTGAGATGTTTTCATTTGGCACATGAACTGTTTGGGAACTGCTGTACTGTGAATATTAATATACTCACTTCTGCACAGTTTGTGCTTTTTCTTTTGTTGACATTATCACAGGATGCTCATGAAAACTGGACAATTCCAGTACTGAGTATGCCTACCAACATCCTTGCTGTACCTTGAACACACAGGTATTTTGTACATTTGGGTGGTGATTGTCCTGCTATGATACTGTGTGGGGGTTGTAAGGTGCTGCTGTAACATTATTTACTGCTAGAATGTCTGGTTCTGTTATCACAGTCATGTAATGCATTTCCACAACAACTACTGGTAAAGTTCCACAGAATAGGTTTTGTGTTATGGCATTCCTATCTTTCCTTTACATTCACTCATTTTGATGTCTGATATATATATTTCAGCAACAACCTGCTGTATATCTACGGTGGCTTAGTGGTACTTCATGCAATGTTCATGTGTCCAAGGTCCGGGGTTCGAGACTGACAGTGGTGTTTTATTTTGCTGCTGAGCAGAACAAGGTCCCTCATATGCAGGGTGACTAAGGCACTTTTAAGCAGTTGTAAGCGGGTTTGCGCAATGCTTAGCAATACTTAGCTAAGCGCACACAAGCACAAACCCACTAACTACAGCTTAAAAGTGCTTACTCACTCTAACCCCCGCACTCATTTCTTTGAAAGAAAAGAAAATGGGGAGATAGGAAAGTGGTGAAAAAGGGGCACAAAGAGGGAAAGACAGTAGGGAAAACAGCTCAGGATGTGCAGGACGGGTGTAGGGAAGGTCCATAGCTGCCCATTTCTTTAACAGCAACAGCTGTGCATATACTAGTAATTTGGAGGGAAATTTGAAACCTTCCACCCCTTAGAGGGGTGAGAACAACGAAGTATGTTTTACTGCCAATTAAATTTCAGTTTATGTGTCCAGCGGACATTTGTGCAAAATGGGCAGCTATGTATGGGGTGTAATTTTTTGTGGGAGCAGATTGCCCATTTTTTTTTTTTTCAGGTGAGAGTGGAATGTGGGGTAGGGGAAATAGGTATATTTTGGGAGGTAGGTTGGGTAGGTAAACAGACAAGACAAACAAGACGCATACAGGGGTGGAATATGACACATGGGGTGGGTGAACACCATTGTCGGGGAAGGATGTTTGGAAATCGCAAGCCCATGAGCCCACAGATGGCAACAGTGAAACTGAGATCCCCACCCATGGGCAGTCACCACTGCACCTTCACAGCCCGGAGAGTGGCTGTGCTGGGGGCTGTGTAGGAGGGGCAGGCTCACCCGTGAGTCCCGCCACTCTTGCCTCGAGCTGGCGTAGAGGATCAGCAACTGAACGCTCGATCTCCCTACGCACCACAGCCCGGACTGTTCGGAGGGTGATAGGTGGCCCTCCTCCGGCCACGCTTGCATGGGGGGGGCGAGCCCCATCCCCTACAGCACTTCCACCTGAAGATGGCACAGGACCAATGGAGGAGGAGGTCCCTGGCTGGGCACCGGACCTGCTGGTGCCAGGTGCCATCACCAGCTGAGGTGGGACAGGTGGGTCCGCTGGGACCGGCCTTCCCATACGTTCTATGTTTAGGAGGATTTAATGACAATATGGGTTAGTAATAGCCAACAGCATTCCAATTTAGTTGTAACAGCATACAGTAGTATTCCCATTAACCCAGCACACCAGAGTTCCAACAGTTGAACAGCAACCAACAGTTAAACAGCAAGCATAACATATGCATATATAGAACAATAGTGGACATTCCAACAGCATGCAGGATTGATTGGTGGCAACAGGCCACCAAGATTGTGGTATGTGAACAGGGCACATGCATCATAGTAAATGCAGATATTTATGAACCAGTAGGACATGTGTCCCAACAGATGTTATGAGATTAGACATACCCATTGAGGTGTGGAATTGCATTGTTTATGCACATACAGTAGGGTGTAAAAAGATACCTCCATTAACAACTTATATATACTTATAAGTTTATACTACATTCCTCTTGACTGCAGTTATGTATCCCCTACATGTATTATTACACTAGGCAATGTCCGTTAAATTGTGAAATGGGTTTTGCTAGTTCTTGATATACCTGACCTGTATCTGACATACAAACTGTCCTGGATGCAGATGTTACTGCTACATGTTTATATATTTCATTTATATTTATATATTTACATATCTGGATGTGTTCAGGTGACATTATCAGGTATATGTTGACAGCCCCCTACATTTCTAGCAGCACACTGACATTTCTGGGGAACACAATAACAAGCTACTCATGTGCCAGATTAACCTGTACATGCCGGCCATGAACCGACAGTTGAGGACTGTATATATGCTTAACAGATACTGGCACTCCCTTCATCCACTTTATATGGGCCTACCCATGTGTGGGTTGACTGCGCTTAATACAACAGTACTATTTCTATAATGCAAGGGTACAACAACATATCGAAGAAAGTGACACGGACACACTCCAGCAATTTTACCTTTATTAATTACATTACACACTTTTCTAGTGGCTCTCTCATTTATTTGATATATCAGTGCATGCAGAGGTCTTTTATTCAAGACATATTATACCTTTATTAATGGGTTACACCACCTTTTCACGCTGTCTCACTTATTTTATATAACAGTACATGCAGAGAAGTTATTCAACACTTATTATACCTTTATTAATGGGTTACAACACTCTTTTTCAGGCTCTCTCACTTCTTTTATATGACAACACGTGCAGAATAATTGCTAGCCTGCTTGGTGGCGCAGCCTTAGCAGCCTATCTGCATAGGCTTGCTGATTTGCAGCACAGACACCTGCAGCTGTGAAGTAAATGAAGGGATATTGAGACATACCTATCCATAATATAGACTACAATAGCAATTCTTACATACTTCATTCCATGGCTACATACTCAGTGGTGGGGCATTTTACATTTCATGGGCCTCCTGTATCCACTGGTTCAGTCGGTCCTCCTTGCGTCTCTTCAGGTCTGAGTAGTGGAGTCTGACCTGCTCACCTGTCCGAGGGACACCTGCGGCACTGGTGAGATCATGTGCCAGACGGTTCCAGGCTTCCGCTTTGTACTCAGTGCCCTGGAACTGGCCCTGCAGGAGTTTTGCATCACGATGATGGACGAGGAGCCAAACCATTACTTTTGACTCCTCAATGCCCCACAGTTGTGCTCGAAAACAAGAGCCCTCTCCGACACCAGCCATACTGTCTGCAGATGGGAGATACAAGTTATGGCAATTATTCCCGCCTATGGAGCTTAAATATGCCTAATTTCCCGCACTTATTTCTGATTGGCCGGTTTTGAAAATTCTCAGCTAAAAGCAAACCTGCTTAGCAATGGGTAAACTTCCACTGATATATATGAGTGTGTTGGAAATGCATCCATATGTAAAGCTGTCATGGCTTAGTGATTTAATACTGTGATTATGGTGCATAGTATCCCGGGTAAGAGGCCTGTCATTGCTTTTTATTTTACTACTGGCCAGACCGGCTAGGAGGTGTGACTGTGTTTAGCCGACTTTGCTCAACTTTGTCCAGTGTTGCTCGACGTTGCTCTATGTTGCCCGAAGCTGCCCAGTGTTGCTGTAGTTAGTGTGGTGCGCAGCTCCGAGCAAACATGTTTTGTTTGCGCTAGTTGGCGCGATGTGCAGCTCCGCGCAAAGCCATTGCGCTAGTTAAAGCAGTGCTAAGCTATGAGCAATTATACTTAACTGTGCTTAATACTAGTAAACTTTGCTTAGCATTGCCTCATATTGCTTAAGATACGTTACTTATGCATTTATCAGTATGCATGACCATTCCACCATCTTATATGTATATATATATATATATATATATATATATATATATATATATATATATATATATATATATATATATATATATATATATATGCATTTATCAGTATGCATGACCATTCCACCATCTTATATGTATATATATATATATATATATATATATATATATATATATGTAATATTGTTCACTACTACATAGGCCATTTCAATGCACTTTACTAGCAATTAAAAGGTAAATGCCAGGAGTTATTTTTATGCACAGATTTCCTCCAGAAAATGGGAAGGGGTATGGTGGGACTCGAACCGGGAATGCCTCCTCTATGTGCAAAGGCTCTACCACTACGCTATTGCTATTTGGCTTAATTTGCATATAAGTAGTTTATTATCCTCTTCGATGTCTTCACTGCTAACTGTAGCTAAGCAATGGGCAAACCTGCGCATACACACGCAAATATGGGCAGCTATATCGGGAATAAAAAAAAATAAAATTGAAAGCTTTACATTTTAAACTTGTACAGGGGGTTAGAATGTGGGGGAGTGTAGTGTTGGGTATGTAGACATTTGAGCGGACGTGCTCATTTCTCTTGACATTTGCTGTTTAGGCACGTGCAGGGGCGTGGATATTTGGACTGCTTACCAGTCTGACACGTCCCCTGCAGTCGTGCACGCTCCGTGTTAGCCTTAGAGTTGAGTCAGCGCGCCCTCATGAATATGCATGACACGCTGACATCATACTGCCGTTTCCGAGTAAGATTTAGTCTTACACGGAGGATTAGTGAATCCCAGCCACTATCTTTTATGGAGCTAATTCTACCAAGTTTACTTCTCATAGGCTGTCCCACACAGTCCTTCCATCAGGCATAAGGCGAAATAATGGTCATGCCTGCAAGTGTTGGCTAGGCCTTCCTTTCATCTTCATAAAAAGGTGTGACCTGATCTTCCTTGAGTCTACAACTGCAGTAACTCCCAGCTGGGTTATGCAATTACAGGAACCACAAATCTTTTTTCCCACAATGATTCAAATGAGGAACCAAGATCCTGATTTCTGTCTTCCAGGCTGCAGCCTTTTTTACACCACTAATTATGTGCTCATTATTCTGGATACTGCACTTAATTTTCTGTCTCACTGACAAAACTTAAAGGCGAAATACAAATTTAAAGCCATATTCCCCATCTTCCATAGGCAAATACACACATGCATTGCTGTGTGATATATGAAATATTGTATACTATAGGTTTAGGGTATGCATTGTAAAACACATTCCCTCAGTCTCCCGAACAGGATATTTGATTCCTCACCCAAACAGATTCCCATATATTGAATTTATCCATTTTCATATTTTTTCTAGTATAGATTACTATTTTTCATTCATTTAATTGGCATATGGTAGTTGTATAAGTTCTCTTTTAAATGGGGATTTATATAGGTAAGCTCCCTTTTTTATGAACGAGTTGTCTTGTGTGGCTTTCTGTGATACATTTTAATGTTTTTATAAGTTGAATAGGTATGTGGCATTATTTTACTGTCACAATAAGTGTTATGATCATCTGTATTAGTTTTATAGTTTAGATATTTTAGGAAGTTTAATCCTTTTGTGTAGGTATTTAGAATTGGACCTTTTTGCCACTACTGACATTTTTCAACTGGCTCTTTGTGAGTGTGATGAGTGTGATTTTCTTTTAATTTTATTACTTTATTTTAATGTAATTTCATTCTAATTTTAGTAAAATTTATTTCTAGGGGTTTGATTTATTTAATTGTAGTTGTTTTTTATGTATGGAGTGTGTCAGGTTTTCTGTTTTTATTAAATGGGAATAAGGATAAGTTAAGTGTTTGGACAATACAGAGTGGTGATAAATGCTTGATGACACAAAGTGATGAAAAGTAAAAATATCTACATTTAGCATCAGTGTCTGCAGCAATGTGTGGTAACAGGTACAGGACAGATGTATACATAAGGATCTGATAAAGGATGAAATGGCTGCTTGCATGCACTGATACAGTATTCTTTGAATGTATTTACTTGGCACACTGCTTATATACCTCTTAGCTTATACAGCAACTCTTGATCTGAAGTAGTTAACTTCATTTGATCAGAAACCTGTGGGTATCGGATCTGAGCCGGCAGCTTTCCAAGCTAAAGATCCAAGCTCCAAGCTCCTCCCCTTTACCCATAATACCTTGCTACCTCCTTCCAGTCCCCAGATCTCGTTTGCCGCAGCTTTAACAAGCACGAGTTACGAGCTCCTGGCGGTTAGGTAGCGAGTATTGGGTAAATTCTTGACCTTTTGCAAAATTTTGAGAGGTGTGTGTCTATGATTGTTTAAACCCATTAGCCTAGCTTAGTTTTAGTATATTCCCCCTTCCCCTTATTCTTGTGTGTCAGTGTGTGTGTTTTGGTATGGCCGAAGGCCCTAAGGCCATTTTCTCCAAGTGCTCTGAGTGTGGCCATAAGCTCTCCCCAGCCGATGGCCACACTCAGTGCATTCTTTGCCTGGGGGTAGGGCATTTATCATCTGGCTGCCATATTTGCGCAGCCTTTAACCCCCGGGCTCTGAGGGATAGGAGGAACAAGCTGATCCTGGCAGGTCTTTTACCTGCGGATTCTGCTTCTTCCTCCTCTCCCTCAGTGGCTCGAGCCACGGCTGTGGCTGTTCAGCCAGCTGTGCTATCTTCCCTGGCTGGGACTCAAACTCCTACCATTTCCCAGGGAGAGAAGGACTCCAAGAGAAAAGAGAGAGAGAGAGAGAGAGAGAGAGAGAGAAGGATAGAGCGAAACATAGGAGCCACAAGTGGTGGGCCGACTCAGCCCCCTCGGTCCCGCCGACTAAACAGCTCTCTTCTTCCCTGAAGATTCCCGGGTCCTTCCCCTCTCGGCTCCGTTCTCCACGTTTCTCGCCGGAGGAGCCCCGGCCATCTTCGAGGTTGTTGCGGCGGCCTTCCCAGCCAGCTTTGGCGGCCTCTTCTAGGTTGACACGAAGCCTCTCAGACGCTGACATGGACCGGATGATGCATCGCTTCCTCCATTCTCAGATGCAGATGGGAGTGATCCTGCCTCCCCTCCCTCCGGGGGGAGCTCAGCCCCATTTTTTGCCCCCATAGCTCCTTCTCCGATCCATTATCGGGTTTTGGAGCCATTGGATCCAAGTAGTCTCGGAGTCAGGGAGTCGGCGCCGATAGTAGTTGCTACTTCGACGCCGGCCATGCCCTCGAGTTTGTCAGATCTCTTTTCGGATCCGAGCTCTCGGGGCCGAGAGCCGTGCGTCGGATCCGAGGGGGTAAGTGTGTCTTCGGCTCCGTTGCGGTCAGAGCACACTTCCCTTTCGTGTCCGATCGCTTCGGCTCTGACGCAGATCCCCGCGTCGGATCCAAAGGTGTTGCTCACGGAGCCCAGAGAGAGCAGTTCACCTTCGGCGTTCGATGTGGTGGAGAGGGTTCTCTCGAGAGGTTTGAGACCCCCTGCTTATGCTACGGATCCAGCCACCATTCCCTCGCAGATGGGCTTGTCTCCCATCATCCGGCCCCAGGGACAGCCTACGTCGACGCCCCAGCCAGTTCCACTGGAGGAACATGACCCTGTTGCTGAGCCCTCCTCGGACAGTCCCGCCGAGGAGGTCCCTCACAAACATAAGTGTAAGAGGAAGCACTTGGACTCCCCCCGAGTCCCTCACAGAAGACACCAATTTAGAGGAAGGGGACGGTTCCCCCAGGTCACCCCCCAAGGATGTCTCCTTTGGAAACATTATGGAAATGCTACACTTAAAAGGGGGGTGGTCTGCCCAAAAGCCTTCCTCGGATGAGTCGGTGTTTCTGGAGGCGTTTGACGCAGGCCCGTCTACCTCTTGAGTGTCCCCTCTGGCCGACCCCCTGGTAGACCTCATTACTACCAGGGCGTGGAAGGAGCCGGACACTGTAGAGCCAAACCCCAGGAGACCGGATAAGATCCTTAGTCCCCCTGTGGATAGGACAGCGTGGAGTAAAGGTTCCCCGGTAGATGCCATGGTGGTGGCTGCTGCCACCAAGAAGGAACTGGCACAGGATAGTTCCTCGGTCCATCCTCCTGATAAGGAGTTTCAGACGATGGATCGTATCGGAAAGCGGATGTTTGCTTCAGCTACCTTTTCCATAAGGGCGCTGAATTACTTGGCCCATGTGATTAGGCTTCAGCGGGATCTGGTGAAGGAATAAGCTGAGTCTCCCCCTGAGTCCATGTCAACCAAGAACAAACGGACCTTCTCGACTTGCTTGGCCACTCTGAAATCTGTATCGAACACGTCTATGCGGCTACTCTCCCATGCCACGGCGGAGGCCGCTAGAGCCAGCGGATCAGGCATCGCCTTACGGTGTCATGCCTGAATCCGACTTTGCAGAACCCTTCAAGGCATCCTTTGCAAACGCTCCCTTCGGTTCTACCCTGTTTGGCAAGACCGTCTGCGATACATTGGTCCAGAGCGAGAAAGATGGGAAGATGCTGTCTGCCATCGGAATCCGCTTCTCGGCTCCTCAAAGGTCCTTTTCCAGGAACCAGAGAGGACAAAAGAAGATGTGGTTCCGGAAGTCTCAGCAGTCCCGTTACGCTCCGGACCCTTCGTCCTTCAGAGACAGAGGGGGTCAAGGTGGACATCGGCCCAGAGGCAGAGGGGGGCCGAAGAATTTTGGGTTGCGGGAACCCTTTTCCGATCGACCCACGCAGCAGCCCTGAGGGGTTGCCCGACTGCTCCTCTCTGGAGGCAGTCAGGGGGCGTTTTTCGAAGCACCTGGCACAATGGGAGTCCATCACGACAGATCGCTGGGTGCTTCGAATAATATCCAAAGGCTACTCTATTCCCTTCATAAATCTTCCTCCTCAATCGAGGAGCCTCCCCGATGTTCCACCCAGTCAGAGGGAGGCTGCAGCTTTAGAAATAAAGAAGCTGCTAGAAGAAAGAGCCATCCAGCACGTTCCCCCAGACCAGTCCGGGTTAGGTAATTACTCCAGGTTCTTTTTGGTGCCAAAAAAGAAGGGGGACTTAAGACCAATTCTCGACCTTTCTACAATGAACCTCTTCATTGCCAAGGAGAAATTCCGGATGGTCACGATTCAATCCATTCTCCTCCTACTGCAGGAGCACGACTGGATGTGCTCCATAGACCTCAAGGATGCCGTACTACCACATTCTCATGGACAGGTGATCCAGGAGGTTTCTCTGCTTTCGGTTGGGGGCCAGTCATTACCAGTTCAGGGTCTTACCATTCGGCCTCATCACAGCCCCCAGGGTGTTCACCAAGGTCATGGCAGTTGTAGCGGCCCACCTGAGGCTTCAGGGAATACAGGTTTTTCCTTACCTGGATGACTGGCTCCTTGCCGCCTCCACCAGGCATCTACTCTGCTCAGCCAGGGATTGCTTCCTGCTCTTAGCCTCTCAGTTGGGGATCACTATAAATTACAAGAAATCATCCCTTCAACCAGTTCAAGTCCTGAACTTCATAGGGGCCAGAATAGACATGCTTCAGACCAAGGCCTTCTTGACGTCGGACAGACTTCGCAGCTTAACCCTTCACGTTCTAGCACTCCTTCAATCTCCAGCCCCATCAGTGGAGTTAGTCCTGAGAGCCTTAGGGTCCATGGCAGCAGCAATCAACCTTTCGCCCTTAGCTCGCTTGCACATGAGGGTTCTCCAGTGGACCTTGCAGGTCCAGTGGTCCATCCTTCAACACCCGTTGGACTCTCCGATCCCTCTCAGCAGAGTTTGCAGAAATTCCCTCATATGGTGGATCCAATCTCGAGAGCTTCGGGAAGGACGACCGTTCATAATGCCACAACCCCAAGCCACGGTAACAACGGACGCTTCCCGCCTTGGTGGGGGAGGCATTGCATGGGCAGAACTGTCCAAGGTACGTGGACTCAGACAGAGACCGTTCTGCATATCAATGTTCTGGAGATGAGAGCGGTGCTTCTAGCGTTGCAAGCTCTTCATGCCTTTCTCCCTCCAGGGACTATTGCAATTCAGACAACATGTCAGTGGTCTGGTACATCAACAAACAGGGGGGGACCAGGTCTTACCCTCTTTGCCAAGAGGCCATGAGAGTATGGGATTGGGTGATATCCACCAACCGTTTTCTGTTAGCAACGCACATTCTGGGTCAGTCCAACATCCTAGCGAACAAGCTGAGTCAAACTATCCTCTCGCCTTACGAGTGGTCTCTGAACCCCTTAGTAGCGAAACATATCTTCTGCAAGGGGGGGTCAGCCTTGCTGTGATTTTTTCGCATCGCCTTCAAACGCGAAGTGCAGCGAGTTTTTCGCTCTAATTCCCCCCCCCTGGGGGAAAGCCCCAGAGACCCTGTAGTTCATGCTTGGCCATCCGGTCTTCTTTATGCTTATCCTCCTCTTCCATTAATGACAAAATTTTTACAGAAAGCTCATCGGTTGGGGAACAAGATTATCCTCATAGCCCCATTCTGGCCTCATCAAACCTGGTTCCCATACCTATGGTCTCATCTTATAGCACCTCTTTGGATCTTAGATCCCATCCCGGATCTGATTTCTCATCCTTCAGGATTAGAAACTCCGAATCTGGACGACCTCAAGCTCTCAGCTTGGTTGATCCAGTTCCATTAGTTGCCAGGACTCCCGGTATCTCGTCTGCAGTTAGATCCATCCTGGTAGCGGTGCATAAGCCTTCTACCAGGAAGGTTTACAACAACAAATGGAAACAGTTTTCCATTTGGGCCTCGCATAGGAATTTGGATCCTTTCACTGCTCCCATTCCAGCAGTGCTTGATTTCCTATCTCATATTTTTCAGCAAGGGGCCAGGCCAGTTTTTCTACTGTAAAGGTTCAAATGGCTGCCATTTCCCATTTTCACATTGGAGACAATCTTAGTCCTTTAGCTTCCACTAAGATTTGTAAGACCTTCTTGAAAGGCACCTTTCTTTTGAGACCTCCTATTAGGAATGCTTTTCCCCCATGGGACCTAACTTTGGTCCTTCAGGCTCTAACTGGACCACCCTTTGAACATGCAGTTTCTGTTGATTTAAAATTCTTATGTTGGAAAACTGCTTTCTTAATAGCTGTTACCTCAGCTAGAAGGGTGTCAGAGCTCCAGGCCCTTTGTACTAACCCCCTGTATCTTGTTTTCCATAAGGACAGAGTCTCTCTCAGGATTAACCCTTCCTTCTTACCTAAAGTGGCTTCCGAGGCGAACATCAATCAGTCCATTAATCTACCAGTTTTCTTCCCTAACTATCAGAATAAAGGGGAATACAAACTTCATTTGTTAGATGTTCATAGACAATTGCGCTTTTACCTGCACAGAACAGCTGCCTTTCGCAAGTCAGAGCAGCTCTTTGTTTCCTTTGCAAAGCCCTTCTTGGGTAAGCCAATGTCGAAGGTGACTCTAGCTAGATGGATTTCTCACTGCATTTTTTTCACATACAAGATATCTGGTCTGCCAGAGCCCTTAGGGGTTCATGCTCATTCTACCCGTTCTATGGCTACTTCTGCTGCGTTCTGGTCAAGAGTTCCCTTGGATGACATTTGTTCTGCTGCTACTTGGGCTTCCTCTCATACCTTTATCTCTCATTATAAATTGGATTTAATATCCAGAGGAAGGGCAGCTTTTGGCTCTGCAGTGCTCCGGAATATCCTTCCTTGAGGACCTCCCAAGTTTTTGGTAGCTGGGGACTCTGTCCCACAGGTTGCTGATCAAATGAAGTTAACTACTTCAGATAAAGAAGTTATGTACTCACCATAACGTTCCATCTGAGTAGGTAACTTCATTTGTCAGCAACCGACCCCCTCCCTCTTCTCCCTAACCTGGTTCTTTGGTTATCTGAATCCTAGAATGATTTCAGATTTCAGTATTCATTAGGTTAGGATGTTTCAGGTTGTTGTTTTGTCTTGGTGAAATTGTATAATTGGGCAAACGTGATCTGAGGACTGGAAGGAGGTAGCAGGGTATTATGGGTAAGGGGAGGAGCTTGGAGCTCAGATCTTTAGTGTGGAAAGCTGCCGTCTCAGATCCAGGTCGGATCCGATACCCACAGGTTGCTGACAAATGAAGTTACCTACTCAGATGGAACGTTATGGTGAGTACATAACTTCTTTTTTCTTTCTTTTGTTGTATTTTTTTCATTGATTCACTCTGCCATCTCAATCACTACATCACTTTACTGTGTCACTTTCACTTTGAGGTCACTGCAACTCCAAGACAGAACATTAATTTAAATAAGTACTTGATGTGTCTCTAAAGTACAACTTTCTTAGAGCAAGAATACTGCATTACCACTGATTTAGAAATATCACTCTAACATTTAGAAAGAAAAAAGGGGGGGTGGGCAACAGATTTGAGCATCCTAGATTAAGCAAACAAGCCAAGCAATTTCTGTTCGTGAAACCTTTAACTGCAACCATTTTATCATTTTTATGCCTCATCATCACATTCTATTTATTTATTTGAAGTATTTTGTCTATTTCCTTCACATTGTACAAGTAAAAAACAGAAGCACAGACTATTAGAAAGTAGCATATTTATCATTCTTTCTGTGATGCATGTCTAGTTTTCTACATATCTGTTTGTACTGATGGTGTTTCAACATCTTTTTATTTACCTTTTCATAGACACACAATATAATTTTATAAAATTTCTGTCTTGGGTTCTGGCTGCTAGGTGACAAGACATTTCCATTGCAGTACATTTGGTTGGGGACACATGGCTGAAGTGAAATTTAGCTGGACAGACATATGCTTTTGTATGTTCACTGCAGGCACACAGGAGCACACAGTGTAATGTCCACAGTTTCAGTAACCAAGGACATGGGAGGTGAGGTAGGTGATTTGTGTTGTGCTTGGTATATAGTAAATGCTTATGTTACAGTCACACATAGAAGTGCACTACAGCAAGGAACAAATCCTTCATGCTGCTGTAGTCACACTTATGCTCCAGTGTGCATTTTAGAAAATGTTTGCTTGATGTCAAGGGGATAATGTTCCGCAGACACCATTAATAAAAGCAGTGCCCATTGTACATTGCATTTTTACTGCCACTGAAATGCATTTTGGGTATCCTGTTTTTGATACCTGCTGTACTGTCTGCTGTTTCTTGGTACAGTGAATTTGAACAGCCATGCATCTCTGCAGCAGAAATTAACTTCAGCCATGAGTTGCCAACAAGCTGTACCGTAGGGAAATATCTTGCCGCCTAGCAGCCTGAACCCCACTGTGTCCATTATGTGCTGCTGTGTTTGTTGTAGTTTTTACTGTGCTTTCTTTCATGACATAAGATTTAGAACACTGATGCCATTATATTATGTTTTTTATGGCTTGCAAGGGCAGTTAGCCTAGTACTAATCTATGAACCCTAATTTTATACATTTGCAAACTTCAGCAGTCTGACATCTTGCTACTTCTTCATGAACAATCTCCAAAATATACTTATTCAGCAATATTCAATACAAAGAAAGAAATCAGGTCACCTTTCACGTCTAGTAAATTTGAAGGCAATGTCCTGACCCATGGTTTTAGTACAATTTGAAATTAACCAAACCTAATAATATGGCATATTAACTATCTCAGTGCTGTTGTGAGCTGATATTTCTAAATAACTATATTTGTAGAAATTGTGTGCTCACTTGGCAAATATAGTCTTATAAAATATAATCTTGCTTAAAACTTTTGAAGAATGCATTGTAAATGACATTGTGAAACTATTTCCTTCTCCTTTGTCTTTCCCATTGCCTTGCCTTGTCTGTAGTTCTGTTTTCATTCTGAATCTTGGTGTGTATTTTTTAACATAATATGACCTTCATTTCTACTTACCTTTACATCTTTTTTCCTCCTCATTCATTATTTATCTTATTTTGTAATTATTTTTCTACTTAATCGTGTCAGTTTATTTTGTGTAACTAGTATTCTGTTGTGAAGTTCTGCCTGTTGTGCTGATCTGATTTCATTATACTTATCTGAACAGGCCGTAATATAGATTGCTTTGTGCAGCTAGTTTAACACATTTTATAAGTTGCTACATTTGGTAATGATCTGTATGACTACTGTACTCTGCATACAATACTGTTTATGCTGAGATAGTACCTGCTCAAAAGTAAAACAGTTTCAGAAGTTACATTGGTTACTATCTTGATTTGCTGATGAAGAAGAACATACCTGTACACCACAGCATGTGATGCATAAACTACCAAACAAATGTTTCTCCCCATCAGCAAACAGTTTTAGCTTTTGATAGTTAAAAAAAATATTAAAAAAAAAAAACTTAAAACCTGTATCTTCCCTAGTCTAATGCCACTGAGTCTAAACAATAACCTAACCTCAATGGCGTTAATATAGGGGAAAGAATAAGGTGTATCTGCAGAATTTAACAGCACAGTATCGCACATGCCCAGAGATGCTTCCGTTGAAGTTTATTTGGGATGTAGTTTTTAATGCAGAGCTTATGAAGCTTATGAAAATGCAAGGAGTAACAGCAAGCAAAAGTCATTGCAGTGCTTAACTCACTGGATTTCACAAAGTAAGTATGCACATCAGCAAATCATTTAACATTTTTAAATATTTTGATCTGAAGTAGGAAACTTCATTTGATCATCAACCTGTGGGTATCGTATCCGACCTGGATCCGAGCCGGCAGCTTTCCAAGCTAGAGATCCGAGCTCCGAGCTCCTCCCCCTTACCCATAATGCCCTGGCACCTCCTTCCAATCCCCAGATCTTGTTTGCCGCAGCTTTGTCAAGCACGGGTTTCTCGAGCTCCTAGCTTTACGCGATCTGTAAGTAGGAAAGTTTATAAAAATCTTTTAGTTTTTGTGTGTGTGAACAGTTAACTCCTTAGTTTAAACCCCTTTACCGTTCCTCTTAGTTTAAAGCCTAGTACTCCCCCCTTTTTTCCCCTTAGGTGTTTGTGTGAGGTGCGTGTGTGTTGTCTTTTGGAATAATGGCCGAGGCTTCTAAGGCCATTTTTTCTAAGTGCACTGAGTGTGGTCATAAGCTTTCCCCAGCTGATGGCCACACTCAATGCGTCCTCTGCCTGGGGGTATCGCACTTGTCTTCGGGCTGCCAAATTTGTGCAGTTTTTAACCCCCGGGCCCTGAGGGATAGGAGGAATAAGCTGATTCTGGCGGGTCTTCTACCCTCAGAGTCAGCTTCCTCCTCCTCTCTCTCAGTGGCTACAGCCACGGCTGCGGCTGTTCATCCTGTTGTTCCCTCTCCCCTGGCTGGGACTCAACCACCCATTTCTTCTCAGGGAGAGAGGGACTCTAGGAAGGAGAAGAAGGTGAGGAGAGAGAGAGAAAGGGAGAAAGAGAGAGAGGGAGAAAGGCATAGGAGCCACAAGCGGTGGGCCGACTCTGCCCCCTCGGCCCCGCCTGCCAAGCTGCTCTCCTCACCTCAGAAGATGTCTGGGCCCTCCTCCCCTCGGTTCCGTTCTCCACGCCTCTCACCGGAGGAGGAGGCCCGACCATCTTCGAGGTTGTTGCGGCGGCCCTCCCGGCCAGCTTCGGCGGCCTCTTCTAGGTCGACCCGCAGTCTCTCTGATGCTGATATGGACCGGATGATGCGTCGTTTTCTCCAAACCCAGATGCAGATGGGAGTGCTGCTGCCTCCCCCCCCCCCTTTCAGGGGGGAGTTCAGCCCCACTTTGTGCCCCTATAGCTCCTTCTCCGATCCATTATCGGGTTTCAGAGTCATCGGATCCGAGGAGTCCTGGGGCCGGGATGTCGGCGCCGAATGTTTTAGTTACCTCGATGCCGGCCATGCCCTCAAGTTTGTTGGATCCCCTTTTGGATACGAGCTCTCGGAGCTGCGAGCCGTGCGTCGGATCCGGGGGGGCAGTGTGTCTTCTGCTCTGTTTCGGTCAGAGCACACTTCCCTCTCGGGTCCGAGCGCTTTAGTTCCGACACCGATCCCCACCCCGGATCCGAGGGTGTTAACCACGGAGCCCAGAGAGATTGGTTCACCCTCTGCTTTCGACATGGTGGAGAGGGTTCTCTCAAGAGGTTCGAGACCCCCTACTCTTTCTTCGGATCCAGCCCCCACTCCCTTGCAGCTGGGCTTGTCTTCCATCATCCAGTCCCAGGGACAGCCTGCATTGATGCCCCAGCCTGCTCTACTGGCGGAACATGGCCCTGTTAGTGAGCCCTCCTCGGACAGTCCCACCGAGGAGGGCTCCCAGTAAAAGCCCTGTTAGTGAGCCCTCCTCGGACAGTCCCACCGAGGAGGTCCCTCAGAAACCTAAGTGTAAGAGGAGGCACTTGGACTCCCCTGAGTCCCTCACAGAGGACACCGATTTGGAAAGTTCCCCCAGGTCAACCCCCGATGACGTCTCCCTTGGAGACATTATGGAAATGCTTTGCCTGAAAGGGGGGTGGTCAGCCCAAAAGCCTTCTTCGGACGAGTCGGTGTTTCTGGAGGCGTTCGACGTAGGCCCATCTACCTCTTGGGTGTCCCCTCCGGCCGACCCCCTGGTTGACCTCATCACTACCAGGGCGTGGAAGGAACCGGACACTGTAGAGCCGATCCCCAGGAGGCCAGACAGGATTCTCAGTCCCCCCGTGGATAGGATGGCTTGGAGTAAGGGTTCCCCGGTAGATGCTACGGTGGTGGCAGCAGCCACCAAGAGGGAAGTCGCTCAGGATAGTTCCTCAATCCATCCCCCTGATAAGGAGTGTCGGACTACGGATCGTATCGGGAAGTGGATGTTTGCTTCAGCTACCTTTTCTATAAGGGCGCTGAATTACTTGGCCCTTGTAATTAGACTTCAGTGGGATCTGGTGAAAGAATATGCTGAGTCTCCCCCTGAGTCCATGTCAGCCGAGGACAAACGGACCTTCTCGACTCGCATGGCCACTCTCAAATCTGTTTCGAACACGTCTATGCGGCTACTTTCCCATGCCACGGAAGGAGCGACTAGAGCCAGCGGGTCCGGTATCGCCTTAAGGCGTCATGTCTGGCTCCAGCTTTGTCACTTTGCGGAACCTTTCAAGGCGTCCTTCGCGAACGCACCCTTCGATGGTTCTACTCTGTTTGGGAAGACCGTCCGCGACACATTGGTTCAGAGTGAAAATGATGGGAAGACGCTGTCTGCCGTCAGAGTCCGCTTCTCAGCTCCTCAAAGGTCCTTTTGTAGGAACCAGAGAGGACAAAAGAAGATGTGGTTCCGGAAGTCTCAGCAGTCCCGTTACGCTCTGGACTCTTCGTCCTTCAGAGGCAGAGGGGAACAAGGTGGATGCCGGCCCAGAGGCAGAGGGGGGGGGGGGCAAAAAATTTTGGGTTGCAGGAACCCTTTTCTGATCAACCCATGCAGTAGCCCTGAGGTGTTGCCTGACTGCTCCTCTCTGGAGGCAGTCGGGGGGCGTTTTTCGAAGCACCTGGCACAATGGGAGTCCATAACATCAGATCGCTGGGTGCTTCGAATAATATCCAGAGGTTACTCTATCCATTTCATAAATCTGCCTCCTCAGTCGAGGCGTCTCCCCGATGTACCACCCAGTCAGAGGGAGGCTGCAGCTTTAGAGGTAAAACAACTGTTAGAAAAAAGAGCCATCCAGCATGTCCCCCCAGGATAGTCCAGATTAGGCAATTACTCCAGGTTCTTTTTGGTGCCAAAGAAGACAGGGGACTTAAGGCCGATCCTCGACCTTTCATCAATGAACCTCTTCATTGCCAAGAAAAATTCCAGATGGTCACGATTCAATCCATTCTGCCCCTGCTGCAGGAGAAGGACTGGATGTGCTCCATAGACCTCAAGGATGCGTACTATCACATTCTCATGGACAGGCGTTCCAGGAGGTTTCTCTGCTTCCGGCTAAAGGCCAGTCATTACCAGTTCAGGTTCCTACCCTTTGGTCTCACCACAGCCCCCATAGTGTTCACCAAGGTCATGGCAGTTGTAGCGGCCCACCTGAGGCTTCAGGGAATACAGGTTTTTCATTACCTAGATGACTGGCTCCTGACCGCCCCCCACCAGGCATCTACTCTGCTTAGCCAGGAATTGTTTCCTACTTCTAGCGTCCCATTTGGGGATCACCATAAACTTGAAGAAGTCGTCCCACCAACCAGTTCAAGTCTTGGACTTCATAAGGGCCAGGATAGACACACTTCAGACCAAGGCCTTCTTGACGTCAGACAGACTTCGCAGTTTGACCTTAAACGTTTTAGCCCTTCTCCAGTCACCTGCCCCATCAGCTGAGTTAGTCCTGAGAGCTCTAGGATCTATGGCAGCGGCAATCAACCTCGCGCCCTTAGCCTGCTTGCACATGAGGATTCTCCAGTGGACATTACAGGTTCAGTGGTCCATCCTTCACCATCCATTGGATTTACCGATTCCTCTCAGCAGAGTGTGCAGAAATTCTCTCTTGTGGTGGCTCCACTCCCGAGAGCTTCAGGAAGGGTGACCGTTTATTATGCAGCAACCCTAAGCCACGGTGACCATGGACGCTTCTTGCCTTGGGTGGGGGGGCATTACGAGGGCAGAACTGTTCAAGGTACGTGGACTCAGACAGAGACCGTTCTGCATATCAATGTTCTGGAGATGAGAGCGGTGCTTCTAGCGTTGCAAGCCCTTCATGCCTTTCTCCCTCCAGGCACTATTGCGATTCAGTCAGACAACATGTCAGTGGTCTGGTACATCAACAAACAGGGGGGGACCAGGTCTTACCCTCTTTGTCGAGAAGCCATGAGAGTTTGGGATTGGGCGATATCCACCAACCGTTTTCTGTTAGCAACGCACATTCCGGGTCGGTCCAACATCCTAGCGGACAAACTGAGTCAAACCATCCTCTCGCCTTATGAGTGGTCTCTGAATCCCTTAGTAGCGAAACAGATCTTCCGCAAGTGGGGTCAGCCTTGCTGCGATCTCCTTGCATCTCCTTCCAATGCGTAGTGCAGCAAGTTTTTCGCTCTAATTCCCCCTCCGGGGGAGAGCCCCAGAGACACTCTAGTTCATGCTTGGCCACCTGGTCTTCTGTATGCTTATCCTCCTCTTCCATTGATAACAAAATTCTTACAGAAAGCTCGTCGGTTGGGGAACAAGATTATCCTCATAGCCCCATTCTGGCCTCGTCAAACCTGGTTGCCGTGCCTGCGGTCTCATCTTATAGCTCCTCTCTGGATCTTGGATCCCATCCTGGATCTAATATCTCATCCTTCGGGATTGAAGCCCCCGAACCTGGTCAATCTCAAGCTCTCAGCGTGGTTGATCCAGTTCCATTAGTTGCTAGGACTCCCGGTATCTCGTCTGCAGTTAGATCTATCCTGGTAGCGGCGCATAAGCCGTCTACCAGGAAGGTTTACAATAGTAAATGGAAGCGGTTTTCTATTTGGGCATCTCATAGGAAATTGGACCCTTTCACTGCTCCCATCCCAGCAGTGCTCGATTTTCTATCACATATTTTTCAGCAAGGGGCCAGTTCTTCTACTGTAAAGGTTCAAATGGCTGCCATCTCGCATTTTCACATTGCAGATAATCTCAGTCCCCTCGCTTCCACCAAGATTTATAAGGCCTTTCTGAAAGGTACATTTCTCTTGAGACCCCCTGTTAGGAACCCCATCCCTCCTTGGGATCTAACCTTGGTCCTTCAAGCTCTAAGTGGACCTCTTTTTGAACCTGCAGCCTCTATTGATTTGAAATTCTTGTTCTGGAAAACTGCCTTTTTGGTAGCCATTACCTCAGCTAAAAGAGTGTCGGAGCTTCAGGTTCTCTGTATTAAAGCCCCATATTTGGTTTTCCATAAGGACAGGGTCTCTCTCTGGACTAACCCATCTTTCTTACCTAAAGTGGCCTCCGAGACGAACATCAATCAGTCCATTAATCTCCCAGTTTTATTCCATAACTATCAGAACAAAGGGGAGTACAAACTTCATTTGTTAGATGTTCATAGGCAGTTACGGTTTTATTTACACAGAACAGCGGCCTTCCGCAAGGTCTGATCAGCTATTTGTCTCTTTTGTTAAACCCTTCTTGGGTAAACCTATATCGAAGGTGACTCTGGCCAGATGGATTTCAAATTGCATTTTGTTCATATATAAACTATCTGGCCTGCCAGTACCTGCTGGGGTTCACGCTCACTCTACCCGTTCTATGGCTACATCAGCTGCATTCTGGTCAAGAATTCCCTTGGATGACATTTGTTCTGCGGCTACTTGGGCATCCTCTCATACCTTTATCTCTCACTATAAATTGGATTTAGTGTCTAGAGGAAGGGCGGCTTTTGGCTCTGCAGTGCTCCGGAATATCCTTCCTTGAGGACTTCCCAAGTTTTTTGGTAGCTAGGGACTCTGTCCCACAGGTTGATGATCAAATGAAGTTTCCTACTTCAGATAAAGAAGTTATGTACTCACCATAATGTTCCATCTGAGTAGGTAACTTCATTTGTCATCAACAGACCCTCCCTCCTTCCCCCTAACCTGGTTCTTTGGTTTCCTAATCACTAGGATGGTTTATCCATGTCATTTGTTAATCCTTAGGTTAGGATTCTCCAGGTTGCTGCTTTGTCATGGTGAGATTATGTAGATGGGCAAATGCGATCTGGGGATTGGAAGGAGGTGGCAGGGCATTATAGGTAAGGGGGAGGAGCTTGGAGCTCGGATCTCTAGCTTGGAAAGCTGCCGGCTCGGATCCAGGTCTGATCCGATACCCACAGGTTGCTGACAAATGAAGTTACCTACTCAGATGGAACGTTATGGTGAGTACATAACTTCTTTTTATACTTAAGAACTCTGTACATAAAGATCTTCCCAGTACTGGCTAACATGGTTAAACAATGCAATAAATAAATACATAGATGAATAAAACTTTTAATTTTTAAAAGTGATGCAATTAAGGCATTAAAGATAACTGCAGGCATACTAGATTTTTGTTAGTTGTTTTAATGTGTGAAATGGTTTTGTCAGTTGAAGATCAATGAAGCAACATTTAAATAGATGCATTCTGTGCACACACAAATAGAAAGCCCAAAATATAATTAAAAGTAGGTTAACTTTAAGAAAGAACCACCTCACCATTTTAAGAATTCTTTCAGTTGTGCTTTTTCATAAGATGTAGGCTGTGATTGAGATATATCATTTAATGTGACAAGAAGTGTTATACAGAGGGCATATTATCTTCAGGATTGACAGATGTGTGAGTCAGAGAAAGAAATATGCATTTCTTAGTTGATGTTCATCATAATGATCACTGTTTCAGTACCCTTATCTATATGGGTTATATACTGCCAAGGATATAACAGCTGGCCAACTTCCAAAGCTTCAGGGTACCTTCATTAACCCAAATTGTCAGGCAGCTTGAGCTTAGTTGACTAATATATAAGTTTGTGTGCGAAGCCCTTCAGAGCTTTCCTGCCAGAAGAGAGAGAGAGAAGATGAGCCCTGAAAGGACAATGCTAAGAACAACAAAAAAAATGTTCACATCAAAAAACATGGTGAATGCAAGGAGGGAGTGGCTACTGCAACAGTGATCATTCGAACATCTACTACTATGGTAAGCTCAGTTTGCACAACTGTGCTATGTTCATCACTGCTGCATTACCCTTAGGTATATGAATAGATTACCTTAGCTAACTACATTTGGGAGGTGATTACCTTAGCTAACTACATTTGGGAGGTGGAAGGAGAAGAGTCCAGGAGTCCCTGGAGAATGGTCTTAGTAAAGCTTGCTCTAGACTTAGAGAAGAAGTCAAGCTTATAGTCCTTTGTAAAAGTATGTATAGAGGGCCACGTAGCAACCTTTAGAACACTTTTAGAATCTAGCTCATTCCAAATAGCCAAATATAAAGCCAGGTCCCTGGTAGAGTGGGCCTTGACCCTGCATGGAATAGTTTTGTTATGGTGATTAGACAACCATGTGGAAATAGTCTGTTTTTATTTATTTATTTATTATTTTATTTAACATTTGTTGACCGGGAAAGTCCAACTAGGTTCCACAGATCCTGTTTTCAGCGGAGGCCGGGGAATGCCGGGGAATGTCTTTAGAATGTGGGAGGAAACCGGAGTACCCGGAGGAAACCCACGCGAACGCAGGGAGAACATGCAAACTAGAACATGCAAACTCCGCACAGAAGGCACCCCAGCCGAGAATCGAACCAGAGAACCTCTTGCTGTGAGGCGACAGCATTAACCGCTGCACCACTGCGCCGCCGCTGCAGTTTTGACACATGTTGTCCCTTCTTACCTTCACAAGAAATGAACAAATGATCTGAAGATCTAAAAGACAGTACTTGGGAATGGCACAGTGGTGTAGCAGTTAGCATTGTTGCCTCACAGCAAGAGGTTCTCCAGTTCGCTTCTCGGCTGGGGTGCCTTCCGTGTGGAGTCTACATGTCCTCCTTGTATTCTTGTGGGATTCCTCCTGATGCTCCAGTTTTTTCCCACTTTCAAAAGACATGCAGGAGGTAGATTGGACACTCTACATTGGCTGGCCCTAGGTGTGAGTGTGTGGTGCACCCTCTGAGGAGGATTGGTTCTTGGGCTAGCAACCCGATCCTGTAAAACCCATACGTGCTACAGAAACAGCGAGTTCTGAAGGGTGCTCATTGCCCGATGTGCTGTATGCACGGGAGTGAATCCAGGATTCAGGAAGATAGTACTTGAGTTGTCTGTGGACATTCAAGATATGGAGTATCCTCACTTTTAGGTTCAGGAAAGAAAAAGTAAACTCCGATACCACTTTTGTCATAAAAGAAGGATTAGTTCTCAAAGAAACCATGACCCTTTGGAAAATGAAGTAGGGTTGACTCACCATAAGAGCATGTAACTCATATACCCTTGATGCAGAGGTCAGAGCAACCAGTAAATCTGGTTTCCATGTTAAGAACTTCAAGTCAGACAGATTAGCTGGTTCAAATGGAGCAAGTATTAGCTTCTGTAACACAAAATTAAGATCCCAAGGAAGGGCCACCAGTTTTCTTGGAAGCTCCTTATGCAATACCCCTTTCAAGAAAATGTTGACATGGGATTCAACACTCACACAAATATTGTAAAACCAGAAAGAGCAGCTAGCCCTGAATGGGTGCTGGTGCACATCCTCAGTAAACAGATGCCTAAAATTGAGACCCTATCATCCAGGCAGTCAATTGAAGGCGATTGATGTTGGGGTGAATACTTGGAAAGTAGGCACCATGCCATACTCAGATGTTGCATAGCAAGCTGTGTACCCAAATATGAAACAACAGTGGAGGTGGTAAGGGAGAATTACCATATTTAGATGGCACACAGCATCACAGGCTGTAACCTCAAAGCATCAGTCAGGGGAAGTGAGAGAATTTTTTTTGAAAGATGCACAACAATGTAGATTGCATTTAGATATATCAGTATATCCTGGAGTAAGTTTTCCTATGCATCAAAGCAGTGCTGAAAATATGATGTGAAGAATAATTTTCATGATGAAGTTCAGCCCTGTAAATATACCAATGATGCAAGTAAAATGAGCAACCTAGCAGACAATAAACAGCAATATTGTCTTAACTATGAAGGGCAAACCAAAGTTACCAAATAATTAAAAGTAGTAAAACCAAAAACATAGAACCGAGTTGATTTGATCTGGCCAGATTATTCAATCCATATTCCATTTCCCAGTGCATAATGCTGATAAGCTCTAGATTAAATATTGGAAAAATTCCTGAACAGGCATGTATATCCATATATTAGGAAAACTCTGAGCCTGATTATTTTGCTACTTTGCATTAATAATGTCTCACTGAAGCACACAAGTAATGCTGTGATTTTGCTCTCAAATGGCGCATGATCAGTTTGTGGTAGAAGTAGCACCACACCTCTTATTGTTGTGTTTAGGAAAGCAGTCTTTATTTTGAAAGAACTCTTTTAAGTCCTTCTTCATTCACCATGAATTACCAGATTCAATAAATCTAGTTCTCTTGGTCTTAACAATTCTTATAAGATGTCTTATTTTTAAAAGTAGTTATAAGGCGGGATTCATAAAGATTATCACATTGTGTACACTTTCTGGATTCAAGAACAGACCTATCACAATGCTTGAGCTATCTTTTCACTCATAAAGGTTGCACTGTAGTGTACACTTTGTGCCTTTGTGGTAACCTTTATGAATCCGGCTTTATGTTTTTTTTTTTTCCTAAGAAAACAAACGACTTTCTCATTCTGACTACTTTTGCAACAACAATCTCACCTGACTTCTGTTTATACTTCAGCATTTTTTCTTCTATGATTTATGAATTACATCTAAAAATCATGACATTTGATCTGTAGTATAAGACTTTTAGCACTATAATTATTTTCTGGTGACTCTTGCATTTTACATATAGTACATTAGATTATGGGGCTATTATCTGGTCCTGTACTTCACTTTCTTTAAACAGTGTGTGTCATAGAGAGATAAAGCCCTAACTATGCTCCGTATGACTTGACTTTGAACTGTGGCCTGGAAATTGGATGAGCCTGCTAGAGGATGGAAATTAAGCTACCATCCCCTTCTCACACATTCTTGAGGAGGGCTGTACCTGTGTAGAATTCATCCTGAAAGGTTCTCTACCACTTCCAAAGATTTTCTCCTTATGTTGATTAAACTGGTCTAATCATCAGACAGTATTATGCGTTTAAGCAGTGCATTGTGACTCACTACAGTCCTAGTCAGTGTTATTTTGACTTACAACCAGTGATGCCTAGATAAGCTATTGTTCACCACAGTCCTGAAATGGATTCGGTAATAAAGGGTGATAAGTTGAAAGTAATAATTCTACTCATAGATTTATCACATTATATTCAAGCGTTTTCCTTGTTTAAAATGGTGTCAACCCATCTTACAACTCAGATTAAATAATGTGTTAAGTATGTCCCACTGTATTCATTTAAGTACAGTTGAGTGGAAGCATTCATTCTGTGTCACTGTTTTTTTAACGTTTCTTCCTTCCCACCATTTCATTTATCATTGTTCCTCACATTTTCCTTTTTACAGCAAATATTATTGTGGAAGATACTGAGCTAGTTCTGTGGACTTTGCTAAACTTGATTGTTTTGACATGTTTGTGTATATCATTTTTTTAGTCAGCAAAGTAGTTTTTATTCTGAAATTTTTTGTTTGTCAATTTAAGGGTTAACTCTGAAAAACAAAGTGAACTTTCTGGTGTGTGTGTGTGTGTGTGTGTGTGTGTGTGTGTGTGTGTGTGTGTGTGTGTGTGTGTGTGTGGTTTAGTGTTTCACATGTTGTTAATACTTGTTTACTGATCTGGTTATATCATACATTTAGCTATTGGCAAGACTATTTTGTTGTAGTGGCACAGTTTGTTATTTTTTTGTTCAATAGAGTGGCTGTCATGCAATGAAACATCTTTTCAAAAAGATTTGCTGTTTTGATAAGCATTGCAGAAAGTTTTTGAAGTTGCAGTCATAAAGTTGTTGCAGGTGCCAGCACACATACTTTCCTTTAGGCCATAGTAATGAATATATTACAGGAGCTGCCATGAATGCTTGTACTTGTGAAAGCAGTGTAATTTTAATCAATGGCAAACTAATGGGAGCTGCTATTTTTCTAACAGTCTGTTCTGCATTCTATGCTACAGACATCACCTGACCTCTCACAGTTCCATAATTTATCAAGCACTGTATTGTACAACATTTTTGACATGATTCTTCAAAGTACCATCTCAGTGGATGTTGTAATTATTCTTTGATTTGCTTACATGTTGTGACATAAATTTGCGTATTCATATTTCATTTACCTTTAAACTGGGAACCATGACTTCACTCTTTTCTGTAATGTCACTGTAGTCAGTTGTTGTTGTGTCTTTCGGCTTTTCCCGGTTAGGGGTCGCCACAGAGGAACTCCGGTCCGCTAATGATTGGCAGTTGATTTTTATGTGCCGAATTGCCAGCCCTGACGCACAACCTTCAACGAAGATGCTCTAGCTGAGAATCGAACCGAACAGTGTCTTACTGTGAGGCGACTAGCGGCAGTTATGCAGTTAAAAAATAGCAAGTTTTATGTCAGTAGTGTAATGTTATATACTAGAATTTAGGGAAGTTGGTTGAAATTTCTTCTTGCATTAGATCAGTAGGAACAAATGGACTGTTAATGGAAGTACCTAATTTTGTAAAGAAAACCAGCAGTATTTTCATCTACATTATTATGCAAACAGTGGTGATTTATTGTACTTAATATTATTTATTTTATTTAATGTTTGTTTACCGGGATAGTCCGACTGAGGGGGGTAACCCATTTTCAGCGGAGACCCAGGGGAAAGACTCCAATAGTTACAGAGAGTACATAATCTAAGAAACAACAAGCATATGATGATACAATCAAATTAACTCCACAGAGAATACATAATATAAGAAAATACAAACTTAAGTTGTGACAATCAAAAAATCCCATAAGTTACAAAGAATGCATATGTAATATAAGAAAAAATGCAAACATATATTGAGACTCAACATTAGCTCCTATGTTTGATCATAAATGTGTTGAAAAACATCATACTATTAGAGAAGCAACACCACACTTGTGTACAAAAGAACATTAGTTACAAAGGATACATATGTAATGTAAGAAAAAATACAAACATATGTTGAGAATCGACATTAGCTCCTATGGTTGCTCATAAATGTGTTGAAAAACATCATAGTATAGAGAAACAACACCACACTTGTGTACAAGAGAACATTATAATAGTTAGATATATATCATAGTGGTTAAAAAATAAGAGTGTGAGACATAAAGATAGCTTAGTAAATTCATAAATATAAAGTATTATGTATAAAGTTTTGTATATTCATAATATAAAGCCCAGCAAGTGAATTTTTCTAAACATGCTCTTCTTTATTCTCCTAAGTGTGATTTCCCATTACCCTATTTTGTTTTGACTTGCAGATGTACAAGCACAACATTTTGGTTCAATAGAGTGGCTGCCATGCAATGAAACATCTTTTCAAAAAGATTTGCTGCTTTGATAAGCATTGCGGAAAGTTTTTGAAGTTGCAGTCATAAAGTTGTTGCAGGTGCCAGCACACATACTTTCCTTTAGGCCATAGTAATGAATATATTACAGTAGCTGCCATGAAAGCTTGTACTTGTGAAAGCAGTGTCATTTTAATCAATGGCAAACTAATGGGAGCTGCTAAATCTCCAGAAGTCATGGGATTCTAGATGCTGTGTGGTGCATTTTAGAGTCTTTCCGACCTTTTGTTCCATGTATACAATATACTCCTCATCACTGGCTCTTCATTTAGCTAACATCCTTACTATTACAGTACACCCCTCCCTGCACTTCCATCCAGGGACAAACAGTGTAACAGAGAGACGCAGCAATGATAACATTTCATCCATACAGAAGGGGACTGGGCACTAGTCTAAATGTTCTGTCTGCCTTGCCAGTTACCCAAGTGCATATGATATGGCAATATGACAATTATACTCTTGTGCAACCATGAAACAAGAGATGTTGTTTTCTCAAGAATTTAAAAAACTTTGTGTGTGTGTTTTTTTTTTTAGTTTAAACTTGTATAGGGTGTATTGTGTTGACTGTGACTGTGTGTGTGTGGTTACACTTCCTTCTATAAGAAGACTCAAAGGTTCAAGGCAGAAGTGTTGTGACTGCTGCTCTGTCAGAAAATGTCTCTGACGACACAGCAACTTCTTCACACTTCTTGACTCTACACCCTTGCTTCTTCCTACAGGACTCCGCGGCTTCAGCCCCGGGGTCCTGCAGGAAAGAAAAACAAACTTATTTTGAGAGAGGTTTTTAAGCCTGAGGGTTCCCCTTACAGTTCCTTGAGGAAAGCCCTCCAAAGGCCCTAAGGTCGGCTCTCAGCTTCTGAGCGAGGCTGGGCTCGAAACCCTCCCGCGTCTACACATGGCTAGCTTCGGAGCCGATAGATCAGGGGTTCCTTTCTGTGGGTTCCTAGAAGGCTGGGCTGGAGCCGAAGTATTCCTGTGTTGGTTCACACCTGACTAGAGACCGAGACGACATCACAAGGGTCCCGTCCCGGTCACCGTCCCGCCCCTGCCATTATTCGCGGAGCTCATCTCCTGCTGTCTGAGCGGAGCTCTAGATCCTCAGGTCATCGCTTCAGGCTTTGGTGAGTCGACGGTAGTGGTCGAGCTATTCTTCTCAAGTCTTTCGACTGCACTTTCGATGCCCGACTCATCGTCCTCACTATGTTCCTGATCCCTGACCCTTTCCCTCTTCCTCCGTCACTCTTCGGAGTTGGGCACCACCGGGTGTGCCCGCCGGAACCCGATACTTGTGGGTTCGGTCTCTGCCGTCGTCTCTGATTTCTTCCTTAGAAGAGCTTCCTAAATCGGCGCGGTAGAATACGGCGGACGCATCGGACCGCTATCGACCCGGGTCAGCCCCTTCGCATGGTGCCCCTTAGCTCTCCATCCCGGGGCTTCGGCGCTGGTGAGTTAGCTCGACAGCCGACTTTTCCGAGGCGGGCCGGGGTGCGAGGAGGAGTTTTTAGCTTTTGGTGGGGACCTCTGTGCGTTCCAACCTGGTGGGTGGTGGGGTCGGCACAGTCGGCTCAAAACCTGCCTCCAGCTCCTCCCTCCCAGACTCACGCCTCATCTCCCCCTCACTCCTCAGCCAGGGTGACCTCCCTCATGTGGCTCCTTGAGATCCAGCCGAGGCCTCATCCCTTCACTGCCTCTCCTGAAGAGGCCCTCTCTCCTGAATTGGCAGAGGAAACACATGACCACCAGAAGTGGTCCGGAACCCAGTTGGAAAGTTCGAGGTTCCCCGCACCCCCTCCCGCGGATTCTGAAGATGCGAGGGATTTCCCCGTTCCAGAGAAATTGGCCAGAGGGGAACCCTTGATCCTTCTCAGCCCTTTGCAGAGGGAAATTGGCTGACCCTCAATGTCCCTTCCACATCCTGGGTGTACCTTGAGGCGTCCCCCTCTTTGTGGTAGCAAAAGCTGGGGTAGCTCCTGCTGACCAGGAGACCCTGCAGGTGGTAGCAAAACAAGCGGGGCGGCTCCTTCCTCCAGTGGACCCCAAGTACAGGGAGACTACTCAGAATGGTGGTGGGCGGCACTTGTGTTGCCACAATTAAGACCAAGGGAGTTTGGTGGATGCTATGGGTCCCATGACAGAGTCGGGAGAAGGAACTAGCTGGAGCTTCGAGCGGCTGTCCATCAGCGTAACAGGAATCTAGGTCTATGTCTTCATGCAGACTAGCCCGGTGTTCCGTAGAGAGAAAGGATGCAATACGTTAAGCTGAACTAGAACCATTTTACAGCAGGGTTTTACCTTGATCAAGAAGACACTGACATTGAATCGCTGGCTTCCATAGGTTTCCTCCATGATGAACACTCAGCTGGCTACCTGATCTCCATAGCTAAGCAGGGCCCGCATGTGCCTGTGGGCTGTCTGCGGCTGCATGAGGCGAGCAGGGCCTTTCACTAATTCCCCTTTCCAAGCGCGGGCATGCCTGGATCCGGCTATGCAACTGACTAGATCTTTAGACGGATTTCAAGGATCTTTGTTCGATGGATCATCTCTTTTTGGTCCTTCAAATTAAGAAAGAAAGGCCTTAAAAGTCGCGCCATGTGGGAAAAGAAACTTTCTCAAGTCGGAGTCCGTTTTTCTATGTGCGGGCACAGGCCAGAGAAAGAGTCGGTGGTTGCAATGGGGCAAGGACGGCGGCGGTGGCAGGGGAGGCAGAGGAACAGGGAACCGAAGCAATGGCATTAAGCCTAGAGGCGAGATCCCTCGCGGGAGCTGAGGTGGTCCGAGAGCCTCAGCTGAGGAGCAGACCTTCCACACATCCCTGAGGTGTTCGGGGACCAAGTAAATTCAAGGCAGTGGAATCCTGACTCCCCAGAAAAGGGGCTATCCCATTCACCGAAGACAATTCCAATCCCTTCATCATTCCCCTCCAGCAAAGGGATCGTTCAACTTTCCTTGCAAAAAAAGCGCCTTCCAGGCTTTCACCAATCAAAATTCAGCTGCAGCTTGCAAAATTTCAAGCTAGTTCCAAAAGACCAGCAAGGATCCAAATCTACTGGAAAGGAATTTAGTTCTAAGACAGGTTAAAGAACAAGTCAAAAGAAAACTCAGACTGGAGACCACAAGATTTGAGAAAGTATCATGAACAGATCCAGTCAAAGAAAACAAGATTTAGGAGACCTTCGCTGCAGTCCATCCAGACCTTTTGGAACAGGAAACCGGATGTGCTCCTCAGACCTTCAGGATCGTAGTATCACATCCAGTCAACGCCAATTCCTGATTCCTCCGCTTCGGGCTTGGAACCAGTCATTTTCCCAGTGGTAGCCTGCCCTAGACGTCACACCACTGCACGGGTGTTTACCAAATTTCCAGCAGTGGTAGCCACAAGTATCTTCTTCAAAAGGCCAGCAGATGTTTCTATATTGGAGGACTGGCCATTTCACATCTCCTTTCCCAAGCATCTTCTTCTAATGGCCAACCTTATCCTTTAGCATTGTCAAAATTTGGCATTTCTGGGCTGTCACGAAAAGTCTGCGATATGCGCAGAGTCGTACTATTACCCATCATGACAAATCGGGCACCAGTCAAACCATGTCTCGCTCACTAACAGATCAGGCAGGTAACAAGCAGGCACAAGTAGTCGTGTCTCCTCAATGGCAACCATGTCAAAGCCAGGTTAGTTCTGTAAGTGTTGGGGATTATGGTCAATGCCATGCCTCTGCTTGTCTTAGCCAGATTCCCATATAAATCCTTCGATGTATGATGCTCTTGGACATAATCCCTCATGGCAACCAGATGTCCACACCATGGATGCAGAAACGGCGTCTGTAATGGATCTGCTCTTCCTCCGGTTCAAACTCTTATTCGACAAGACCCTTTGTCCCTTCCCCAGCGGTGGAGACTCTGACAGCGGGCCGCCTTCCCAGGCCAATAGCAGGGGGCGTTATCCACCTTCAGAACTGTCCAGGGCACATGGCAGCCAGGCAGATGCAGACTAATCAGTCTGTGGTGCGAGATAGAGAGCAGTAGACTTAAGCGTTGCAGAAGCCCTTCAAGACTCCTCACACTGGGAGCGATAGCAATCTTCTCATCAATATGTCTAGTGTGTGACGCATCTGGAAACAAAGTGGGGACTGTCCTACCCTGTGAGAATGTCAGATACTGTAGCGTGCCCCGGACTCTGTTATGCTGGTTTCTGACTCAATCACCAGAGGAAATCAGTCCGGACACTGCTACAGGTATGCTCACAGTGGGTCTGTGAAGAAGAGTTTCTTTTGTACTCTCAAGCTCAAGTGGGGAGAGCATGCGACCTATTTCTACTCCCAGGCCAGGCAAGTCATACCATTTCCTTTCCTATTCCAGCACAAAGCCAGCCAGGCAGGGCAGCTCTAGTCAGAAGTTTGGCCCGGGGACACTTGTATGCATTTCCTCCTTTCTATAATCTTTCTGATGGGCGACCTTCCTAAGCTCAGAAGGCCCCATTGATTACATCATTCTTGCCTTTGGCCGACTTCTACATCTGGACCTCTTCATCTGCCTTCTTCTCTGCTGACAACCTCATCTGGACCTTCCTTCAGATCTTCCTTTGTTCCATGTTTCCCTTCCTCTCAATGGCTCCCCACTTCTCATGGAACTCACTGCTTTGAGTCCTCCAATTCCAACCTTGAAGCTTCTCACCATATCTGCTTGTGTCAAGATATTTTGATAGCTCCATTAATCTTCCTTCCATGAGGAGTCATTATTTTTCTTAAAGTGAAGCGTTTAGCTATTTCTAATTTAAGGAAAGGACAGTTGCCTCTCTCTTCTACATCCTTCCAAGCTTTGATTTCTTAGCTGAACTCTCATCTTTTTCGTTTATCCTCCTTCTACTCTTAGTTCAATGTTCAGCTATTTATTAATATGACTTCCATGTGGGCATTTTTCCCTCTGTATCACTTTTTCCTCCTGTTTGCTCAAAAAACCTTTTGAAGGGAGTTTTCTACTCTAGTAAATTATACTCTTAGCTCCTTCCTTTTTTAGGACCTAAAGGGCCAGTTCTTCCTTCTTTATAAAATTCCCTTCAGACCTGCAGCCTCTTCACTCTTTCAAAGAATCATTTAGAATGGAAGACACTCTCATTAGTGGCTATGGGAACAGCTAGATCTCACTCAGAACTTTCATGCATATTTGTTGATAGCTGAACCTTATCTGCTTTGTTCCGGAATGAGGGGTATCTTCTAGGTACTATCAACTTTTACCCAACAATAACCTCGGCGTGACCAGCTCCCCAGGTCAATTGACCTCCCTGTGTTTTTAGACAATCATACGTCAAATCAGCAAAATTGCATTGGCTAGATGTGATTTCAATCCAGTTTGATTTCATTTGGATAAAACAATCAGACAGAGAAAATCTGGGTTCTTCAGTGTTATAGAGGCAAGAATAAACTTTCAGTTTCAAAGGTATGTTGTCAGTGGCTAACATCGCTGATTCCCTTGTCCTCACAATTTATGTACCCCAAAAAGCTTGCCTAACAACTTTAAAACCCAGCCTACCAGGCTTTGGCTGCTTCTACCAGCCTAGCGGCTTCTAAGCGTAATTACCATTTGTGCATAACTTGGATTTAGCTCCTACCTCAATGAAGCATTTCACGAGCAAATTGGGTTGGCTCTGGCATGGGGCTAACTTTAGTTCCACTTTAACTCTCGAGTCCTGTTCCGTTAGGCCACCCAGGACAAGATTACTTCAGGGAGCGTCCTTCCAGCAGAATTCTCCGGGAATTTTCCAACAACATATAGAAGTTATGTTCTTACCGCCGCGTTATCCTAGACCATGTTTCATCCTTCCCCTGGCCTGTGGACAGACCTAGAGGAGTTTGATTGACCTCTTTTTTTCTGCCCCTAATTTTACTTGAGTATGCTGCGTTCCTTATTTCCTAGATCAGGATGTAAGTGGGCCACCTCTTCACCGTGTTTATAGAGGTGGATTTTTGTTTCTAGTTAGTCTGCAGTCGGGGCCCTAGAGGCCCACAAAAGCATACAACGAGAGATCTGGTAACTCGGCTAACATGGTGGCTATATAAAGAGGACCTATTTATTGGAAATTACATTGCCATGTCAATTAAGAAATTATAACAATAAGAAGAGACACAGTAAGTGCCTAATCCTTAGCTGCTTGTAAATGTTTTGGTAATCACCCTGCTGTTTTCCAGCTGACACCATGGTGTTCCAGCTCTGGGAATTTTTGAATGAGTATACTTAAATTGATGTACAACATTAGATTACTGTTGCAGTAGCCTAAGCTATTTGGGTTATATCCTGCCAAGGATATGACCAACCAGCCATCTTTTCAAAACTTTAGGGCACCTTCTACATTTTCTAACTGCCATGAGCTCGAGCTGAGCTCCATATAAAAGGCAGTTAAAGCACAAAAATCTTCAGAGCCTTTGTGTTACAGTTGGATATTCCTCAATCTGCAGCTGTTCCCTGTGTTCTTTCTACTTAAGAGAATGTTTTCCTGACAACTTGTAGTTTATCTGACAGTCAACCTCCTGCCCCTGGGAAATCATAATAGTATGTTCAAGGTTCCTCAGACTCGCAAATACTTGATGTTCATCATATGGATAACTGCTGCAGCAGCCTTAGCTCTATGGGGTTATATGCTGCTAAGCATATAACTGGCCAGCTTCCAAAGTTTTCAGGACACATTCCACGTACCCAAACCATTACTCAGCTTGAGCTGTGCTTACTAAAAAGTCAGGTTTGGGCACCAAACCCCTCAAAGCTTTTCTTTCACCAAAGAGAGCTCCTCTTGTGGGCTTTCAAAGGCTTGATGGCCAGTTAACTCTGTTTCACTGCTTGTCAGATTAGTATCCTTTGGGGAAAAAAACTTCCATTTTACTTTTTCTGACAAAAATTTTACTTTTTTCTGTAAAACATTAGATCTAATGTTCTCAACTTTCATTTTCTCCACGGCATGTGGGTTCGGTTCCAAACAGCGGAACAGACTTGGACATTACTACAACCTGTGGAAGCAAAAACTCTCGAGCCTAAGCCTTAGCCTCGATGCTTCTCTCCCTGTTACACATTCTGACTATTTAGTAGTCTCTTTCAGCTCCCTTACCTTGTCCTATAAATTCTTGAAACTCTCCTGAACTTTTCTGTACTTTTTTGTATCTTTCCTCTGTAATACCTATGCATTCTCTGCTGTCATTGTTGATAGTTTTTCTATTGTGTATCTTTCCTGGCTGTTTTCTTTAAAAAAAAAAAGTAAAAGTAGATTTATAGTAATTTTCTTCTTCTGCTTCTTCAGTACCAATGTGTTCGTGTGAGTGTGTGGCCTGCTTGCCTTTTTTTTTTAATTTTTTTTTTCTTTTTGGAGGAAGACATGGCTTGGCTGACAAACCCAAACCCCTTCTAGCTTTAAGAGGTGCTAGAAATGTGCACATCTCTTACTATGTGTGTACTGTCTTGGACCCCTCCATCTTCAGGAGACCTGCTCGATATGCCATTCTTTTAGCCACAGGGCTTTAGCATAAAGAAAAATAAATTAATCTTCAAGGGCCTTATCCTATTTGTTTTTAGTGAGGCCATATCTGGTTCTGAAAAAGGTAAAAGTAAAACTGATGTGTTATTTCCTTCTTCTTCCTCTTCCACCACTAAATCCTCTGTGAAACTTAAGAAAAGGAGTCTGCCGGTGCCAACTTCTAACTCGGCAACATCTTCGAAAAAGGTGAAGTCTTTGGTTCCTACAGTTTTTTGGAACCGACAGACATAGCACCAAAGATACTGGTTCCCACACCTTCTTCAGAACCAAACCTACTGGAAAAGACAAAGTCTTCGACACCAGAGGTTTCTGGCAAGATGCATCTTCACCCATCAACACCGCAATTATTGGTGCAGACCTTTTCCTTGGAAGTGAGCAGTTCAGCACCAAGCAAGCTATCATGGGAGCATTCTGTGTTAACACTACCTAGAACTTCATACTCTCCCTCGTTTGACACCTTTCCAGATAGGCTGCCTTCATCCTACCTGGAAAGGCCAAAATCACCATCCATTCTATCTCTCCATTCCACCAAAATCCTAACTGAAGATGATGTGGAGAGACTTGTGAATAAGATACTCTGGGTGAGAGGCTTGACAGGTTTCACTGTGGCTCCAGCCCCTACGGGTTTAGGATATAAGGTTTCCTTTACCTCTCTGGTACTTCCTCTTCTAACTTCAGCTGAAGCTTTAGAGCCCTCGGCTCTGAGTTTCCCAGCACCAACTGTATCGAAGCTGAAGATGTCCGTGTCTTCTGACCTGGTTCTCACTTTGAGTTCTTTGCAGTTGGAACTGGAGACCTCCCAGAATCGCATCTGTCCTGTCAGCTCCAAGGGGTTAGAGTTGACTCCTATTTTGTTGGAGCTTTCTCTATGACTTTGTGCCTCGGCAAGGATCAGTTCAACTCCAGCTTCAGCCTCAGGAGGTTTCTCCTTGGAGCGGGGAGTGACCACGATTTCAAGGCAGTCTTTCTTGGTTCCGGGCTCCCTTCCCTTTTTGGGTGGGACAGTTTTCAAGGCTGTGGAGAGAGCCTTGACTGTAGCAGTTAGTCAGTCAGCCCCTTACACTTCAGAAGAGATACCCTTGCCTTCCTTCTGCCCAGATATTCAACCAGTATCTCCACTAGGTCAGTAGGTGCCAGAACCGCAAGATTCCCAGACAGGAATTCCCTCTTCTTCTGATACCTCCCCAGACCATCCCTCTGAGGAGGTACCTAAGAAGAAAAAGTGCAAGAGGAAGCACTTAGATTCCCCAGAAGAATCCATCACTGAAGACACTGACTTCGATGAAGGGGAAGGATCCCCAAGGTCACCCCCGATAATGTCTGTTTTGGAGAGCTCCTGGAAATATTAAAACAGCGGGGTGACTGGAAGTCCCAAAATCCCTCTCCCAAGGAGTCAGTGTACCTGTAGGCTTTTGGCACTCGACCATCTACCTCTTGGTTGACTCCACCCACTGACGGCTTCATTCAGTTGATCTTTCAGCAGGCATGGAAAACCCCAGATACCATTGAAACTATCACCAGGAGACCTGACAAAATTCTGTCCACCCCTGAAGACAAACAGTTCTGGGCCAAAGGGTTAGCTGTTGATGCTATGGTCATGGCGGCAGCCACAAAGAAGGAACTGGCTGAAGAGAATTCCTCTATCCATCCACCGAACAGAGGGTCTCAGGCTATGGATAGGTTTGGGAAGCAGGTCTGTGCTTCATCGACCTTTGCCTTAAGGTCCTTGTATTTCTTGGCATGCTTCACCAGACTTCAGAGGGATCTAGTCAAGGAGTTATGAGATACCCCCGCAGGAACCGTTTGTGAGGACGTCCAAGAAAAAGTGGCTTCCCAGTTGGCTACCCTGCAGTCCTTGTCCAATTCTTCCATGAGGCTCGTTGCTAATGCAGCTGAAGGGACCACTAGAGGAGCAGGTTCAAGTGTTGCCATTAGGAGACAAGCCTGGATGCACTTATGTGACTTTGTAGAGCCATTCAAGTCTTCATTTGTCAATACACCCTTTGATGGATCATCCCTGTTTGGTCCAAAGGTTAGAGAAGCTTTATCCAGGTGTGAGAAAGATGGAAAGACACTTTCTACTGTGGGCGTACATTTTTTCACAATGTCCATTCTCTAAAAATCAGAGAAGCAGTGGGAAATGTGGTTAAAAAAGTTCCAAGGACCTTTTCAGGACACACATAGAGGTAGTTCCCCTAAGGGCAGAAGGGGGGACTTCAATGGAAGACGCCACCCCTGCAGCAGAGGTGGCTTACAAAATCAGGGTTTCAGAGGTTCTTTCTCTGGTAAACTCTACCAGCGCTCCTGAAAGGAGGCCCTATTGTCTTCCTCTGGAGGCAGTCGGGGGATGCTTATCCCTGCACCAAAATTCCTGGCTACAAACAAATAACATCAGATGCTTGGGTGCAGAGGATTATATCCAGAGGTTGTACAGTTCCCTTTTCTCTTCCTCTTCCCGTATGCAATAAAATCCCCGATGTTCCACGTAGTCAGAGGGAATAAGTAGTTCTAGAAATCCAGAAACTGATAGAAAAAAAGAGTCACCCAAGAAGTCCACCAGACCAGAGAGAGTTCGGAATTTACTCAATATTCTTTTTAGTGCCAGAAAAGACAGGGGACTGGAAAATGATTTTGGATCTAAGTGTAGTAAATGAATCAATTCGTCCGACGAAATTCCGGATGGTCAATGTCAAGTCCATTCGTCAGACGACTGGATGTGCTCAGTAGATCTTCAGGATGCATATTACCATATAAAGATGGACAAACGATCCAGAAGATTCCTCCACTTCCAACTGAGAGCCAGTCACTTTCAATTTAGAGTTCTGATCTTTGGTCTCACCACAGCCCCCCCAGGGTGTTCAAGTGTATGGCAGTAGTAGCAGCTCACTTGAAACTGCAGGGATTCCAAGTTTTTCCATATCTAGACGACTGGCTCATTACTACTCCAACCAGGCATCAATTGATAGAAGCAAGAGACCATGTACTTCAAGTTTTGTTCTTACCTGGGAATAACTGTAAATTACAAAAAATCAAAATTGACCCCAACTCAGAATTCAGAGTTCATAGGAGCCCTTCTAAATACTAAAACTTCCATAGCTTCTCCTCCACTGAACTTAATAACTACAGACCCATTGCGTTACTCTCCCCCCTGGCCAAAATCCTAGAAAAATGCATCCATACCCAGATGCTAAACTATCTCCTAGACAGCAACATCCTGTCACCTACTCAGCATGGTTTCAGACCTGCCCATAGTACCACTACAGCCCTCCTCTGCTTCACAGATACAGTAAACCATCTCAAAAATGAAGGCTTACAGGTGTCAACTCTTTTTTGGATATGTCCAAAGCATTTGACACAGTCTCATGCCAAATCCTGCTAAACAAACTAAACCAATATCACCTATCAAATTCCACTCTTACCTGGTTCCAAAGCTACTTAACTGACAGGTACCAAGCTGTGAAATGGGAAAGTTCTCTCTCCTCAGCTGCCCATAACTATAGGAGTCCCACAGGGTTCTGTCTTAGGACCACTACTATTCACAGTCTTCACAAATGACCTCCATACCTCCACACAGCATGCATCTATCATTCAGTATGTAGATGACACTACCTTAATCTGTGCTGCACAAAACATTCCCACCCTCCTGCAGACAACTCAACTAGCATTCCTTGATGTTGAAAACTACCTTACCAAAGCCCAACTTATCCTCAATCCAAAGAAAACTCAGCTTATGATTCTAACCAGTTCTAACAAAAACACTGATAACAGTCAATTCACTATCTACTCCACAAATGCTACTCCAATCGCTCCAGTGGCACAGGCTAAGCTATTGGGAATAACCATAGACTCCTACCTAAAATTTGATAGTCATCTCAACTTAAGTATTAAAAAAGTACATGCCAAACTGGGATCACTCTACTGTATCAAACCATTTCTTACCAACCACACAAGATCAGCCATTGCTCGCTCCCAACTTCTGTCCACCCTACTCTATGCATCTCCCATTCTGACTAATCTCAACAAAACTGAACTAAGCAAAATGGAATCCCGTTTTGCTGCAAATTGCTCATATAGAATTCATCACTGTACTGCTTTGAGACAGCTCCACTGGCTTGAACTACCTAACCTCCTAACCTACAATCAGCTCTGCCTGTGTCATTCTATCTATTACCTTCCCAATAAGTGTCCTGCCCTCAAAAACCTAGTACAACATCACTCAGCCAAAAGACCTCTTAGATCATCAAGCAAACTACTACTAGAAGTCACCAACAGCTACAATAGCTTTGGAGATGCGCTATATAGTAGTTCAGTGGCTAAAAAATGGAACTCTGTCCCCACTAGCATTCAAAACACATCATCCAAAGCCTCCTTTAAAGACCTCATCAGGCAACATCTCAAGCAAAGTTGGCAGTGCCATGATTGCTCCCCAGGCTAGTGAAAGCGGATAAGGTATACATACTAAATCTAGAGTACTTGATAATAGTTTTCAATCTTACTCACAAACACTGGCTAATCTACAATGTATGTACTGTACCTGTATACTATCAACAAAAAAAGTTCCACCGAAACTTGAAGCCAATAACGGTTTAATGCTCTCAGTCACCAAATTTTCACTTGGCCATACACATAATCCACGAACAACTAAAGGTTATAAACCATAGGCATCTTCAGAGTTGTTCGTTTACAACACACTCTCCCCTTTTATACAGTTTCCTGTTAATTAATTAGCCCATCATTTGGCAATTAATCACTTAACATAGTGAATTTTTAAACAGATACCCTCTCTATCAAAACAATAACCCTAATAAAAACATCATATAATTACAAAAAACTTCATTTTTTAAAAACTTTGAATCTTACAATGTATTATATATTATATATCAATTCATACCTCCATACAAACATTCACATACAATAATATAAAAATTGAATTTTATAAATTAATTAATTAATGATAATCACACCACATATTACTACCAAGAATATATATACTAAACCTTATACAAAAATATATATATGAAACAATATCCTTATGCATGTGTATATATTTATTATGTATGAAAAACATTTATTTTATTTTATTTATTTATTTGTTGTTTGTGTTCCATGTTTGCTGGTCATTGACCAGGTACAAATTGGTTACCTGTATACTATGTATGCATTCTACCTATGTTCCAAATTTCAGCTGTACACCACAAATCTATTCTTCTTCTTCTTTCGGCTTTTCCCGCTTAGGGGTCGCCACAGCGGATCACTGTCCGGTCATGATTGGCAGTGGAGTTTTACAGTGTCGAGTTGCCAGCCCGGACACCACAAATCTATTAATTACCTTTATTTTTAAATTAATATTTTTTTGTTTGTTCTCTCCACTGTAACTGTTGATGTGCCGCATACCGCTGTAAAAACATGTCTTTTGTAATTTGTGTGTATACTGATCATGTCTAAATAACTAAATGTATCTGTAATTTTTCTTTGTGGTGCTTTTCTCCCTGGGCCTCTGCTGAAAAAGGGCCTTTTCGGCTCAGTCAGACACCCCCGGTTAACAAATGTAAAATAAAAATAAATAAATAAATTATCTTCCCCTGTGAGATTACGGAAAAGCAGAGTTCAGGTACAGAAGCTCGTCAGCAACAGAAAAGTAACAGCTCACCCAGTCATTCAGCACTGGGCTCCATGGCTGCAGCTATAACTCTAGTTCCCTAAGCAAGATACCACAAAAGGATACTACATTGGTTGCTAGGGTCTAAATGGTCAATGTTACACCAACACATGTTGGAACTGATTTTGATCAAGATTTAGTTTGGTGGATGCATTCTGAAGACATTCTTCTAGGCCATCCCTTTGTCCCATCACAACCCCAAGCCATAGTGACTATGGATGCCTCCCAAATGGGGTGGGGGGGGGCATTATCTAGGCAAGACTGTCCAAGGCACTTGGTTCCTACCAGAAGCCAACTTGCATATCAGTGTACTGGAGCTAAGGGCAGTGCTTTTAGTTTTGCAAGCCTTTCAAACTGCTCTTTCTTCAGGAGCAATTACAATTCAAGCAGACATGTCAGCAAGTACATCAACAAACAGGGAGCCAAATCCTATTCCCATTGTCAGGAAGCTGTCAGAGTGTGGCAGTGGGTGATCTCTTCCAACTGCTTTCTGATAGCAACACACATTCCAGGGAGTTCCAGTGTGATAGCCAACAAACTAGGCAGGTGTATTCTCCTGCCTCACGAGTTGTCTGCCAGTCCAAAAGTGACAGGAAGGATTTTTCGTCAATGGGGACAGCCTTGTTGCGAACTGTTTGCCTGTCCCCTAAACAACAAGTGCAGAAACTGCTTTGCCCTGATCCCACCTCAGGGGAAATCACAGAGAGATGCTTTTCTCCACATCTGGCCCTCCGGACTGCTGTATGCCTTTCCCCCATCCCTCTTATCCCAAAATTCGTACAGAAAGCAATCAAGTTTTAAAGAGCAAAGTAATCCTCATTGCACCTTTTTGGCCTCAATAAATATGGTTCCCCTTTCTTTGGCCTTATCTAATTCAACAGCCTTGGATTCTGGACCCAGCTCCAGACCTTCTGTCTCGTCCAAAGGGATTAATCCATCCGAACATTATAAGCCTCAAGCTGACAGCTTGGTTACTCCAGTTCTATTAATAGCCAGGCATCCCTTTCTGTCCTCTCTGGTACCAATGCCTGCCTGTCAATGGGCAAAGGGTTTTATTCAAGGTCTTTTCTTTTGAAAATAAAGACGAGCCCTGGAAATTTGTGGTAGTCATCTCCTTCCTCATTCATTTTGTTAAGATCCCAAAGTTCAAAATGTTATCCTTTCAGTCCCTATTATCTCTTGTCCCTCTACTAGCTTTCATGGTAAAGTTAGACTTAAAACATGCCTACCAATTAGCTAAGGCTACTGCAGCAGTGAGCATTCTAACATCTTCTGTTATGATCAGTTTACTTACACAACTATCCTTTTTCTAAGCCTAAAGAAGACCCTTTTTAAGATACTTGTCTTGTGCTATTTCCTTTTGCTAGTTTCACCATAACAAGCTACTTCCAGGCAGGGTTAGGGTCCATTCACCCATGGCTTTGGCTTCTCTGTGGCTTTATGGTAAAGGGTGGACTCTAGAAGTATCCTAGAGGCAGAAACTTGGTCCTCTGTTCATGCATTTACAAACCATTACAAACTGGATTCTTTTTCCAGGTCCAGAACAGGCTTTACTAGGACCATTCTCCAGGGCCTCCTAGATTCTTAATCCCCCTTTTTTGTATTTGAGCTATAATAATTTACCCTAATAGCATAGGCTATTGCAACATTGATTTAATATTGATTATAGTACAATTGTGTAAGTAAACTTACATAACAGTTGATTCTTTTTTTTCCAAAATGTTTTTATTCATTTATAACACAGTAACTTAACAGTATAGTAACAAGGAAAAAGCAAATATACTATATACAATGTCCATAACAACTAAAAAAGCAATATGCATAGGAGAACACATAATATTTCTCTAACAGTTTAGACAATTGTGTCCAAGCAATTAAATAATGGGTTGTGTTGTTAGTCCTTGCTTTTATAGTAGCAATCTCATTCTTACAAATGTATTTCACAAGACGAATAAACTCAGCTTTAAAGACAGGAGTAGATTGGGCTTTCCAATTTTTAGTAACAATTTTCCTGATTCCATAGAGCTTTACAAAGATATTTGAAGTCTAACCAAAATGGGGAAATTATTTTGCAATTAACAACCATATGTATCCAGTCAGCATCAGGGTGTCCACATCTCCAGCATTTCATTTCATCTTTCTTGTACATTATTGCTAGTCCATGTTTGGTGAAAGAACATCTATGTAAAAATTTCCATGTGTATACACGCCAGAACAGGGAAGATGTGGATTCCTTCACCGACTGTAAACAAAGTTTTTAATTTTTTGCTGAGAATATTTGTCTATTAATTTCACTGGAATAATTCCAGAAAGAAACAGCTGATCTGAAGTAGTTAACTTCATTTATCTGCAACCTGTGGGTATTCTGATCCATATCGGATCTGAGCCGGCAACATTTTTCAAGCATCTGCTCCAAGCTCCTCCCCTTACCCATAATCCCTCACATCTCCTACCTTCCCTCAGATCTCATTTGCCACTTCATGCGTACGCATCGTGGTCTCCATAGCTCCAAGCTGTGTGTAGTAAGTGTTACTTTTTGGTATATATTTAGTGTGTGAGTGTAGTCGTTTTTTGGTCATCCCTTTACTCCCCTTCATCGTTCATCAGTTTTCTGTAAAAAAAAAAAAGAAAAGAAAAGAAAAGTAGTTTAAAAAGTTAGGAATTTGTGAGGTAGTGTAGGCCTAATCGTCCTTTGTGTGTGTGTGTGCGCGCGTGTGTGTGTGTGTGTGTGTGTGTGTGTGTGTGTGTGTGTGTGTGTGTGTGTGTGTCTGTGTGTGTGTGTGTTTGTTGGTTTAGTTTTGGCTGAGTGGTATGTGGTGATTGCTGAGCAGCCAAACCCAACATTTAAAAAATGCACAGAGTGTGGCCACAAGCTTTCACTGGCTGATGGCCACACACTGTGTGCTATTTGCCTGGGTGTTCCCCACCTTTCTTTACCGTGTAGTGTATGTGCAAGGTTCAACCCTAGGGCATTGAAAGAAAGGAAGGCAAATCTGGTAGCTAAGGGCCTGCTACCAGTTTCTGCATTGGATTTGATGACTTTGACATTGGCTTCAGTAGCCGACCAACACAGGATAGAGATAAGGACAAGAGAGACTAAGAGAAAAGAGCGGAAAGGCACCATAAACGGTCTCTGGAGCGGAAGCCATTTCCTAGTCTGCCTACTAAAGTTGTCAGGACCACCTCTCCTCTCCTCGGCTCCACTTCCCGAGGTTCTCCCTGGAGCCGACGGAGCCCTCGGACCAGAGGCCTTCTTTAAGGTTGTCTCACAGACCAGCCAGATCCGAGTTGGTTGCCTCCTCACGGTCGACTCGGAGTCTGTCAGAGCTTGACATGGACAGGATGATGCGGAGGTTCATTCAGACCCAAATCCAAATGGGGTCTTGCCAGGCCCCTCTCCAGTCAGAGAAGGGACCTCTATGCCCTTCTTTCATCCTATTTCTTCTTCCCCGATCCGACCTGCGGTTTCGGGGTTTATGGATCCGAGGATTCTTGGAGCTGGGGGTTCGGCGCCAACGGTCCCTCCAAGCACGACGCCGGCAATTACCTTGAGTTCCTTGGATCAGATTTGTTCGGATACGAGCAACTCTAGGGGCCGAGAATGAGGAGCCAGATCTGAGGGAATGGAGGTGTCTTCGGCTCCGACTTTGTCGGATTCGAGCCGTTCCTTCGGAACCCTGGCTACCTTGGCCTCGGCCCCGATCCTCACGATGGAGCCAGGAGAGCTTCTTCCTTGTTGGTTGCTAAGGAGGTGCGCTCTCCTTCGCTCTTCGACGTGGTGGAGAGGGTTCTGTCCCAAGGATTGAGACCTCAGCCCATTTCCTTGGACTCTGCCCAGGCTGCCGTGGATTTGGTCATGGTTCCCATCAGCTTGTCCCAGGGACAGCCCATGCTAGAGGACCCCCATATGGATCCCGTCATGGAACCCCCCCCTCCGTGACTTATGAGCCCTCTTCAGAGAGTCCCACTGAGGAGGTTTCCTGTAAGCACTCGTGTAAGAGGAGGCACATGGACTCCTCCGAGTCCCTCACAAAAGACACTGACTTGGATGAAGGTGAGGGTTCCCCCAGGTCACCTCCCGAGGATGTTTCCTTTGGAGACATCATGGAAATCCTCTGCCAGAGGGGAGGTTGGTCAGCCCCAAAACCCTCTACAGACAAGTCAGTATTTCTGGAGGCCTTTGGCATGGGCCCATCTACATCCTGGGTGTCCCCTCCTGCAGATCCATTAGTGGATCTCATTACCACGTGGGCATGGAAGGAGCCTGACACCATAGAGCCAATACCCAAACACCTGGACATGATCCTTTCTCCTCTCACAGACAGACAGGCCTAGTACAAGGGATAGCCGGAGGATGCTATGGTGGTTACAGCTGTCACCAAGAGAGACCTGGCTTAGGAAAGTTCTTTGGGCCACCCTCTGAACAAGGAGTCTAGGGTGGTGAATCGGTTTGGGAAGCGAGTCTTTTCGTCAGCAACGTTTTCTATACGAGTGCTGAATTATTTGACACATGTCATTCGACTCCAGCGAGACCTAGTCACGGAATTCTCTGTGTCGCCCCAGAGTCTTTGTTGCCAGAGGACATGTGACTGTTCTCAGCAAAAATGTTGACTCTGAAATCTGTTTCAAACACGTCCATGCATCTTCTTTCCCATGCCACGGAAGGAGCGGCTAGGGCAGCTGGGAACGGCGTAGCTATGAGACGGCACGCTTGGCTCAGAATCTGTCAGTTCGCAGACCCCTTCAAGGCGTCATTTACAAATGCTCCCTTTGACGGTTCCTCCTTGTTCGGGAAGACAGATTGTGACACCCTGGTCCAGAGCGAGAAGGACGGGAAGACTCTGCCATCAGCGTCTGCTTCTCTAGCCCTCAAAGATCCTTTTCTAGGAATCAGAGAGGGTAAAAGAAGATGTGGTTCCGAAAATCTCAGATTTCCCAGGACACTCAGGGCAACTCGTCCCCTAGAGGCAGAGGGGGACAAGACAGACGCCACCCCAGAGACAGAGGGGGCCCGAGGAACTTTGGGTCTAGGGAGACCTTCTCGGACAGACCCGCGCAGCAACCCTGAGGGGTTGCCTGACTGTCCTACTCTGGAGACAGTTGGGGGAAGATTGTCATTGCACCTAACGGCTTGGGAGTCCATTACGACAGACCGTTGGGTGCTCCAAAATATATCCAGAGGATACTCCATCCTGTTTGTTGCCCCAATTGCCCAACCAAAGCGCCTCCCAGATGTTACACCTGCTCAAAGGGAGGCGGCAGCACACGAAATTTCAAAGCTGCTTCACAATTGGGCCATCGAACTGGTCCCCCCAGATCAGTCCGGATTAGGCGTTTACTCCAGGTTCTTTTTAGTGCCAAAAAAGATGGGACCTCAGGCCCATATTGGACCTGTCAACGCTAAACCTGACTGTAGCCAAGCAGAAATTCTGGATGGTCAGCTTGCAGTCCATTCTACCTTACCTCTGAGAGTGCGACTGGATGTGCTCGATAGACCTCCAGGATGCTTACTACCATATCAAAAATTGCAGAAGCCCCAGGAGATTCCTTCGCTTCCGGCTGGGAGCCAATCATTTCCAGTTCAGAGCCCTACCCTTCAGTCTCACCACAGCCCCCAGGGTGTTTACCAAGCTTATGGCAGTTGTAGTGGCTCACCTGAGGCTTCAGGGAATTCAGGTGTTTCCTTACGTAGACGATTGGCTCCTCGCTGCTGCCACCAAGCATCTACTTTGCATGGCCAGAGACTCCTTCCTGCATCATGCAGTCAATCTAGGGATTACCATCAACATCTCCAAGTCCCCCTTGAACCCAACACAGACCTTTGAATTCATAGAGGCACGATTGGACACTCTACTATTACAAGTTTTTCTCACTCGCGACAGGGTTCAGAACCTACAGGCTCATATGTCAGTGATCCTCTGCCCCAGGACGCCAAAGACGGACAATGTTCTCCGAGCCCTAGGCTCCATGGCCGCAGCAATTTCAATCCTTCATGGTGCGCGCCTTCACATGAGGGTGTTTCAGTGGTCTTGGTTAGACCTCCCATGGACTATCCAATATGAATCAGCAAAGCCTACAAGATTTCTCTTCTCTGGTGGCTCCAATCGACGGAAATATTGTCAGGTCGTCCCTTCATAACACCCCCAGCCCAAGCCACAGTGACCACGGATGCCTCCCAGCTCAGGTAGGGGGGGCACTTTTTGGGGAGGACGGTCCAAGGTACGTGGTCCCAGATCGAGACCAGATTGCATATCAACATTCCGAAGATGAGGGCAGTGCTTTTAGCGTTGCAAGCCTTCCATGCTGTTCTTCCCCCGGGGACGATTGCAGTTCAGTCAGACAACATGTCTGTTGTCTGGTGCATCAACAAACAAGGAGGAACCAGATCTTACCCTCTCTGCCACGAGGCCATGAGAGTGTGGTAGTGGGCGATCTCCACCAATTGGTTTCTGATTGCAACGCACATCCCGGGACGCTCCAACATTTTAGCGGACAGACTGAGTCGGGCTGTTCTAATGCCATACGAGTGGTCTCTGAAATAGTCAGTAGCGGAGGAGATCTTCCTTGCGTGGGGTCACCCTTGCTGCGATCTCTTCGCATCTCCTTCCAATGCGAAGTGCAGCGAGTTCTTCGCTCTGATCCCCTCGCCAGGGGACTCCCCCAGAGATGCTCTTATCCATGCTTGGCCTCCCGGGTTACTGTATGCCTATCCCCCATTACCTCTCATTCCGAAGTTTCTTCAGAAGGTTTGCCGACTGGGGTGCAAAGTGATCCTCATTTCCCCATTCTGGCCTCGTCAGGTGTGGTTCCCCTTCCTCTGGTCTCATGCTCTAACTCCTCCATGGATTTTGGATCCCTGCAAGAATCTCATCTCTCATCCCTCGGGCATCAGTCTGCCCGGTCTGGGCAGCCTCAAGCTGACTGCTTGGCTGCTCCATTTCCCTGGATTGCTAGGACTCCCGGTCTGTCATCTTCAGTAAAGAATATTTGGTGGCATCCCACAAAGCTTCCACTAGGAAAGTTTATTGCAGCAAATGGAAATGCTTCTCTATTTGGGCTTCCTAGAGAAACCTAGATCCATTTACAGCCTCGGTTCCTGCAGTGTTGGAGTTTTTGTCCTATATTTTCCAACAAGGGGCTAGTTCCTCTATGGTGAAAGTACAACTGGCAGCCATATATAATTTTCATGTCGGTGAAAATCTGAATGCTCTGGCCTCTTTGAGACTGTGTAAAGCTTTTCTGAAAGGTACTTTTCTTTTACGTCCCCTGGTTAAGGATTCCGTCCCTCCTTGGGACCTTACCCTAGTTCTACAGGCATTTGGAGGCACCCCCATTCGAACCAGCAGCATCACTAGATTTGAAATTCCTGTCCTGGAAGACAGCTTTTCTAGTGGCCATTACCTCGGCCAGAAGGATTTCTGAGATCCAAGCTTTTTCTGCTGTGCCCCCTTACTTGATCTTTCATAAAGACAGGGTTTCGCTCCGCATGAACCCTTCTTTCTTACCGAAAGTTGCTTCTGAATCAAATATTAACCAGATGATTAATCTGCCTGTTTTCTTTCCAAATTTTCAGAACAAGGGTGAATATAAGCTGCATTTGCTAGATGTTCATAGACAGCTTCATTTCTATTTACATAGGACTAAACAATTTCGTAAGTCTGACCAGTTATTCGTGTCCTTTTCCAGACCCTTTTTGGGCAAAGCCATTTCCAAGGTCTGCTTAGCTAGATGGATTACACAGTGTATACTGCAAGTCTATAAGGATAAAGGTCTGTCCCCACCTGGTCCTGTTAAAGCTCATTATACCAGATCTATGGCAACTTCTGCTGCTTTTTGGTCTAAGGTTTCACTGGATGATATCTGTGCAGCAGCCACCTGGGCAATGTCACATACATTTATTTCTCATTATAAGTTGGATTTGATCTCTAGAGGCCATCCTTTGGCTGTGCGGTGCTCAGGAATATCCTTCCATGAGGGCCTCCCAGGAGGTTTGGTAGCTGGGGACTCTGTCCCACAGGTTGCAGATAAATGAAGTTAACTACTTCAGATAAAGAAGTTATGTACTCACCATAATGTTCCATCTGAGTAGTTATACTTCATTTTCTGCAACCGTCCTGCCCTCCTTCCCCCAAACCTGTTCTAGGTTAGTGCTGTTGTTGAGTTGCTAATAGTTTGAATAGTGGCAAACTCGATGTGAGGGATTATGGGTTAGGGGAGGAGCTTGGAGCAGATGCTTGAAAGATGTTGCCGGCTCGCATCCGATATAGATCTGAATACCCACAGGTTGCAGAAAATTAAGTATAACTACTCAGATGGAACGTTCTGGTGAATACATAAATTCTTTTTTTGCTAAAATCATTTCTGAGAATTTTATAAATAATAGATATGTATGAAGTATTCTTGGGTGAGCTATTAATAATTGTTGAGATAAAATTCAAGATTTTTAAGTTACATTTATTGTACTCTAATGAGGGTACAAGCTTAGTATATATAAAATCCTTACAAGTTTGGAAGTTCAGCTAATTGCAATTTTGCAAACTATATCTGCTGATCAAATAGTCTGCATAACTTATTTTATTAGCTGGGAGAAATTGATTCCGATATAATAGGTCACTCTTCTTAAATTCTAACATTTTCTGATAGTCTGATTGTTTCTAGTGTATATTATTTCTTTTATATGACTTTTGTCATTTAAATATTTAGATCTAATAGCAATCCTGTGCATACTTATGGGATTAATTGAGTAGGATTGTAATCTGATTTTTCTTCCAGATTTATTGATATTTTATGCTGCATGAAATCCTGATATTCCTTGTTCAATTTACATATGTCAGCTAATGCAGATTTGTCATTTGATGTAAGTTTTAGTTCATCAATTTCTTTTGTGTATTTACGAGTTTTTTATCCCACTCTTTCTTTTTATCTATATACCAACTTTTGACTTTACCATGTAAGACTACCTTTAAAGTGTCCCATATGATAATATTTGAAACCTCTTCATTGTTATTGATGTCTAGGTAAAGCTTTATTTCATCTAGAAACCATTCTTTAAATCCTTGTGCTGTTACAAGATAAGCAGGTAGTCTTTGGCAGAGGTTTAAGGGGTCAGTATTAAGTGTTACTTTGAAAGTGATAGCATTGTGGTCAGACATATAGCACCTGATGTCAGCACTACATTATCAGTTTTGGCCAGTAAAGAACTGGTTACAAAGACTTTGTCTATGTTGGTCTGTGTGCCAGATCTGTAGGAGTAATGAGAATACTTCAGGGAGGATAATATGGAAGATAATATTTTTATACTGTCAGTGTCAATTAGGGTTCTGTCTTTTATGTTGTTGTTCAAGTGCTTGGCAACAGGGGACATCTTGAAGGGCTTAGAGCTTGTGGTATCAGTGGAGGACAAGATACAATTAAAACCACCTGCTAATAGTTACTCACCTTTAGACTTTAATATTATGGTGTCTTAATATCCAGTTGGTCTTGTCTTTGGCAAGATGTAATCCAAGTAGCTTAGGCTGCTGCATCAGTTATCTGTTAGAACATTTGCTGTTATGCTAAGTTTACTTACACAGCTGTAATTTTCTTGCAATTATTTTTTAGAGAAGCTGTAACTATGTGTAAGCTGTTGACAAGGGCTTGGTTTTGTGTAGTTTCTTCTTTAATTAGTTAAAGAAATTATAACATACCAAGTATTACTGAAATGTATCAGCCATGCCTTACTCTGCAGAGTCTGCATGTCCTCACCGCGGTCGGGTGACGTTTAAAGACATGCAGGTAGGTGCATGCGTGAATGGGTGTGCCTTATTTGTAGGCTGGGCGTCGGGCTGGCACCTCAGCACCGTAAAAATCCACTGCCAATCATTAGCGGACCGGAGTTCCGCTGTGGTGACCCCTACCTAGGAAAAGCCGAAAGACATTAGTTTTTATCAGCCATGCCTTACATGTACATAGTTGCACCTGTCCAGTGAAGTGAGAGCATCATCATTTAGGTTGAGGGTCTACTTTGTTATAAATGAGCACAAGAAAAATGTTCTTAACAGATAATAAACATATATTTTTCCTCAGTTCGGTGTTTAAAGAACTGAGTGCAGTAAAGTGTGATGGATCACTTAAGAGACATATTCTATATCATGCCTTTCTACTGGAGGCTCTCATCTGTTAAGCTACAAACATGCAACTCTTCTAGCTACAACATAACACACGTTTCATTTTCACCTCACTTTTCCTCATTGCTTACTGAAAGTACAGGTATAGCCTAACATCAGATGGCTAGACATATACAAGAAAAATGATGTGGATAAGCAAAGTAATGTAGTCAACAAATACCAACAGTATTGCAACACGTCATCAGAAACAATCAGCTCTAAGTCAGTTTAAGCAAATATGAGTAGACATACTTGCAACATGTTGTGGCTCTCATTTTGCAGAGTTCAGGTAGTATTTAAGTGATAAGGTGGTTCTCCTTGGCTGTACTGACCTCTCAACATGACTTTCCTCCTATCACTTATATGGCTAATACTAAAATCTTAGAACAGACACTCCGTATTATGTGCCTGATATTGGTACTTGAAACTGTGAAATGAATTGTCTCATACTTAACTGCTCTTTACATACATGAGTATAAATAAGCCAGTTTGTTCTTTATCATTGTAAATAAGTTTGGGATGATAAACTGCATATCAAAAAAAATTTACACCAGTATTTATAACCCCCTACAGGGACTGCTACAGTTTGTCAACAGTCTGGTCAATAACCAGAGGAAGTTGTTGACATTCCTGGATAACATTAGCACAAAACACATTTTTTTTTTAACTACAGACAAACGTTTCAGAATGCTTCTCCTACATTTTTCTTTCTTTTCAAGTACTAAGATGTTTTCTTATTTTGTATTTCAGAGTTTAACTTATCCATGTAGTGCATATCTGTTGGATTAATCTTATTTCTGAGTAAAATATGTTCTGATTATAAATATTGTCCAGTAACTGGCCACTACAATAGGAACTAAATCCTAAGACCAAAGTCTAGCTTTCATTCTTCCTTATGTCAAAAATTAGCTGAGGATCTTACATATTCTATCCCCCCCAGAGAAATGTATTAAATACATTCTGAATTATTCTGAACAGTTTTATCTGTGAAAGAAATAAAGCATTTGACATCTGAAATATAACGAGTGATAAGGTAACCACTAGGACCTCACAATTGACATTTTTGGTTACGAGGTTCAGTATCATGCTATTTATTAGAAACAATCACTGAATTGCCCACAAGAGGACGCTTCCTAACATTATCATCATACTTGCCTATCTATACTACTGTAAGCAAATTGCTATACTTCCCTGAAAGGAATAAACTCTTCAGCTCTTTCAAGAGCATCACAATTTATCAGAAGTCTATGACAGAATATGTGAAGAAGCTATCACATTTATATCTGTAGAGCACTAAAAGAGCTGGAATGTGCTTACTGTTACTTTTAGTGGCATGTTCATAGGTTCATAGGTTGGTACTAGGCTATCAGCCCTAGGGCCTATACAAGCCTAGCCATAACAATTCCCTGGCTATTTCTTCCCAGATTATTTACTTTCCTGGACCCCTGTCTAGCAGGGCGACTGACGTGATCCCTGGGGTGAATTTCCTTTCTCCCATCCAAACGTCAAGGTTCCTCTTGAAGAGGTCCAAAGAGGCACTCTGCTTGACATGTATGGGCAATTTATTCCAGAGTCTGGGGAGTCTCTGGGTCAGGAACCTATCCCTCCAGCATGTTTTGTTTATTGTGATGACAAGGTTTAGATCCCTGGAGCGTGTAGCTCTGAGGGATTGGGATTTCTTTAAGTGTAGCATGTCCAACAGCTCTGGGTTTGATATGGCCTTGTATGTTAAGCAGAGATCGCCTCTGAGTAGACGATGTCACGACAGAGTATAGCTGGAGTTTTTAAGGGCCGTCAGCGTAGGGCATCTGCTTTAGGCCTGTGATTCTTTTAGTGAGGTATTTCTGAGGCCTTTCCAGTTGTTGCAGATGTCTTGAGAGGTACATACCAAATGGGGCTTGTATTCTATAATGGGTCTAATGAGGGATGAGTACAGTGGGACAATGACCTCCTTTTTCTGGATGAAAAGCCCTTCGTGATGAGGTGTGCCACATAGAAGGATTTCCTGACTGTTGTATGATGTGGTTATTCGAAGGTGAGACCACTGTCCACCTGTGTCCCTAAGTCTCTTATCACACTTTCTGTGTTTAGTGTACTGCCACCTATATGGTAATTCATGGATACATGTTTTTCCCAAAGGGATAACAATACATTTCTTGGCATTGAGCTTGAGCCCATGGCTCTGGCACCAAGCATCTGTTTCTGTAAGGCCCTTTTGTAGAGTATCCACATCATTTGGGATTCAATAATGGCTCCCAGTTTGCAGTCATCTGCAAACTTTGTTAGCCAGAGTCCCTTAGTGTTGACCTGTACTTCAGAGAAGTAGATGCCAAACAAGAGCGGCCCCAGGACTGAACCCTGAGGTACTCCACTTGTCACTTGTCTGGAGCTGGATTTGGAGTCGGCTACTTTTACAGTGTGGGTTCTATCAGTAAGCCATTTAGCAACCCATTGGGTGACATAGGGATTAATACCCAACTTAGTAAGTTTATCTATGATTCCAGAGTGGGGATGGTGTCAAAGGCCTTGGCAAGGTCTAGATAGGCTGTGTGGACCACCTTACCCTTGTCCATGGCTCTGGAGACTGATTCAAAGAAGTCAATCAGGTTCAGGAGACAAGATCGGCCCTTCACAAACCCAAACTGGGTAGGGTCCAGTGTTTGAAGGTTGCCAATGTCTTTGTTTATAAGTTCCATGATAATACTTCCATGGCCTTGCAGATAAGGCTTGTCAGACTGATGGGACGGTAGTTTACGGATCCAAGGTGGATCCCCTTGTGGATTGGGATAACTGTAGCTCTGCGCCACTCAGTGGGCACGAAACCTGAGGTGAGGCTATGATTAAACATGACACTTAGGTGAGGTGCCAGTTCATATTGTAGTTCATGTAGTACACAGCCCGGGATGTCATCTGGTCCCATGGATGCTGTATTCTTGGCTTTAGAGAGTGCTTTTGTACCTGTGTGGCCGTTATTACTGGAATTTGGCAATCTTCCGGTATTGAGATGGGCCATTTAGGGGTGAGAGGGGGTGAAGTTGGCACTGAATCGATCTGCCAGGATATTGGCAATATCCTTTGGATCAGTATATTTATTGCCATTCTGTTTTAGCTCAGAGCAGATCTGAGCATTGCCATTTAGATTCTTGACATAGTTATAGAATGCTTTGTGGTTGTCTTTGGAATCTTTGGCAATTTTATTTTCATAACTAGCTTTGGAGGATTTTATGAGGCATCTCAGTTTCTTACTGAGGCTAGTAAGGGAGTTTTGCATCCTGGGATTTTCCTCTTTTCTGCAAAGTTACTTCCTTTTGTTGTAAAGTTTGTTTATGGCAGGGGACCACCAGATTGGCTTCCTTTTTTGGATGAGAGGATTTTGGTTCTATTTGGGATGGCACGATTCATGCATGAGTGGATGTGCTCGTACAGTGCCTTAGTGTAGGATTCAGCAGTTGAACTTTCAGTTCCGTCTGCATGGGTGTCATGAAGTTTGTCACTTCTGACTTGAGTGCATGAAGTTGGCTTTGGAGAAGTTTTTATGGTGGTTTCTTTACTGGGGGTGGGGTGGGATGTGGATGTTAAGGGTGATTAGCTTATGGTCAGACCTGACTAACGAGGGGTGACCATAGGTATGGAGCATTGATTTGCCATGTTGGTAATGACCAGGTCTAGGATATTGGAGCCCCTGGTGGGACTATGGATTAGTTGATCCAGGGCGTTGGAATTTATGAATTCCAAGAACCAAGGTGTTGGGACATGAGTAGTTTTCCCAGTTAATGGCAGGGTAGTTAAAATCACCCAGTATTAGGGTGTTTGGTTCTATCTTAATATTTTCCAGTATGTTTAAAAAGGTGTAGTGAGAATCTTGGGGTATGGTGGGGGATCTGTTGGAAATTTACCAGATGATCAACAGTAGTGCTTTAATTACTTTCTAAAATAGACCTTTCAATGTAACCCTAGTCATTGCACTTTAGCTGACAGAAAAAAGAATGATAAAACTATGATATCCTGGATTGGTATGGGAAAATATGGGTCTATATCACTTAATCAAAATGTGTACTGTTTCCTAACCCTGGGAAAAAGCTTGGGTTTTGCTGAAATTAATTTCACTGATTAGTATTCAACGAATACATATTCGACGAGTATGTATTTCGATTAAATTATACAGACCCATGGAAATATGCTACCTCAGTATATTCAGGCAATCCAAGTCTTGCATTATGCAGTCCATTGTGATAGCTCATGTACACACACACACACACACACACACACACACACACAGACTCTCACACTCACACACACACACACACACACACACACACACACACACACACACACACACACACACACACACACACACACACACACACACACACACAGACTCAGGTACTGCAGCTTGCTTCTGTTATCCAAATATACTGCCCTTCCAGGAAAGCATTAACAATTGTGAAAGTGTCTAAACACTTAATTGGCATCTCCTACCTGTGAAATTGACTCGAAGGATAGAGAAGGTTTCACACAGTCCTCCGGAAGGCACATCATTTGGTGAAATTTTAGGATTGATTACCAGGGAGAACTTGGCCCATCAAACCCGCTCTCCTCAGAACAAAGAAGTATTGTTTGAGGCCTGTGGAATGACTCAGTCTATGTCTTGGGTGGTCCCCGCAACCAAAAAGTTAATTGGCAGGAGCCAGATACCTGTGAAGCAGTCTTCCATTAGCTGGACTAGATATAGGTACTTCTCCCCTTCAAGAAAAAAAACAAAATTGGGCCAAATCACCTGTGGTGGTCTCCATCATTGTAGCAGCAAGTAACAGCCACTGAAAAGAGCTTTTTGAAGAATCTACCTATATTCATCCTCCAATAAAGAATCCAGGGTGATGGAAAGATTCAGAAAGTGGGCTTATGCTTCTGGCAGCTTTGTGCTTCAAATCCTGAACTACACCACACATACGAATGGGTTTCAGAGAAATTTGTCATAACAGGCATTATCTACTCTGAAAAACTCACTAATACTGTAGTTAGAGAAACAACTTGAGACTACTCTACCATATCCTGCGTTACAAACCTCTTAAAGTACCTAATGCATAATGAGGTGGATGCAGCAGCTAGGGCAGCAGGATGATGGATCATCCTTGTTTGACCCAAATGTGAAAGAAAGAAAGAAATTCAAAAGAGTGAGCAAGACAGTATGATTCTCTCTGCTGTCAGAGTCAAGTTTGAGGCCTCATGAGCTTATAATAGGAACCAAATGGGCCTTGTTCTTACTGCTTTTGAAAGTCTAGATGTCAGTTTGACTTAAAATTGAACAGGGGTGGCCATGTCAGAGGCGAACCTTTCAATGGATGCAGGCCCAGAGGCCAAGGAGTTCCACAGAATCAGCAGTATCTAGGGTCCTTCTCTGACAGGAGATTTCAGAATCCCTGAAGTTCTTCCTGACTGCTCCACTTTGGTGGCAGTCAGTTGTCTGTTTTCTGTCTACCCAGCCTCATGGCATGCCTTCACCCGAGAGTAAGAGGGTATTACATTCTATTTTTGGAACTCCCTCCTTAGTTCCACATTACATTGCCGGGTGTCCTAGTCAACCAGGTAAAGGCCACATTACAAGAGATAGCTTCTCTCCTCTCCAAAATAGGCATCCAAGAGGTTCCACCAGAGGCATCCAAAAGGTTCCACTAGTCCAGACCTGGTCAGGATTTTATTCCAAGTTCTTTGTAGTTTTGAAGAAAATCAAGAACCTCCGGCCCATTTTAGACCTTAGCCTTTTGAGCCTTCTGAACACATATGTGAGAAAATGCCAGTTTGGTATGGTCAGTGTACAGTTGATTATGCCCTACTCCAGAGCGAATGAATGGATGTGCTCTATAAATTTTTTGGACAGTTACCTTCCCATGTACAAAGTGAAAGAGTCCAAGAGATTCCTACACTTCCAAGTAGGAGACAGTCATTACCAATTCAGAACACTGCCATTTGGTCTCACCACAGCCCCCAGGATGTTTATCAAAGGTATGGCTGTAGTAACAACTCATCTGTGGCTTCAGGGATACAAGACTACCCCATAGCTAGACCACTGGCTCCTGGATGCCCCCTCAGTACAGGCTCCTTAGCAAGCCAAGGATTATCTTTTTTATCTTTGCAAGTTCCTGGGCATTTCTATAGGCCTGAAAAAGTCCAACATGATCATGACTCAGAAAATAGTGTGCCCAAAGTGTCACTTAGAGACCACCCTGTCTATTATCTCACTTCCTGAGGACAAAAATCAGACCTTGCAATTTGCACTCATTTATTTGTCACTGAGAACCCCCCCCCCCTCAAACAACCTCAGTTCGCAGAATTGTATGTTTGATGGTTTCTTCAATTCTGATGGTAGAATTTGCCTGCTTCCACTTGAGAGTATTATAGTAACTCCTTCAAGCTCAGTGGTCACAGAGCTTTCATCTTCTTTCCAAGACCATAATCATTACAGAATCATGCAAAAAGCATCTTCAGTGGTGGTTACAATTCACAACAATTCAGGCAGGAAGACAGTTTCAGACTCCACTCCCAGTCACAACAGTGACCACGGATGCAGTCTCCCTGGAGGGGGGTCATCACCAAGAGAGAATGATTCAAGGTCTATGTCCAGACAACAAAGCCAATTTTCACATAAATGTCTTGGAGTTGACTGCTGTCCTGTTAGTGTTGTAGAGACTTCAAGACTGCCATCCACAAGTTGTGATATCCTTCCAAATGGACAACACGACTGTAGTTTGATACATCAACAAACAAGGGGGGAGCCAAATCTTACCTTTATGTCGAGATGCTAAGAGAGTCTGGCAATGGGTGAGAGCCTCCCACCTCTTTCTGGTAGCTACACATATCCTCGGGGTACTTAATTTTCTTATGGACATGCTTAGCAGGGATCTCCTAATGAATCGTACAATAAGGTGCTAGTGTACTGAAAAGGAAACCAGTAATTAAGCAAAATACACCAGGTAAGGATAGGAGCCACTGAGTAGCCAAACTGAAAAATAAGTTCACAAAGTAGTTTAATGCAATCCATACAGAACGTTAAAGCATACAACAAAATATATACAACTTTCCATCTGACACAATAGCAAAGTAGGATATCATCAGAACAACTGGTGATAAAAACTTGAACCTTATAAAACCTGTCACCCTCACCACATGGCAATTTTAATTAATCAATTAAGTTCAAAGCTAACTTTTAAAGGCATGGTTACAATTTTAAGCAGTATAGTATCTTAAAACTCATTAAGAACATTTAGGGAACTACTTTAAAAGCAAATAATGTGTACAATATATATTAAGCAACAAATAAATATATATAAAATAAGTATTTATGTGATAGATAAATGTTTCTAAAAACGCACCATAACAATTAGGGAGTAATGAATTAAAAACTAAGTTGTTAAAAACCAAGTGTAGCAGAATATGTCAAAGTTTAGCTGCCCTTTCTTTGATAACCAGTAATAGCAACACATGTTCATTCACATCAGGTAAATGCATGGCATCCAGTTTCAGTTACCATAATAATTCTTTATAATATACTTCATCATCCAAGGAAGCGCCTGTAGGGTTAAGTTGAATTTTTTCTAAAATAACAAAGTGGAATTGTTTAAAATCTTCACATTTTACAGAACGTTTAAATAGAGCATTGTTGGCGTTGCCCTTAGTAATGTAATTATGCTCAGAAATATGATTTTTGAATACTGTTTCGGTTTGGTCAACATAAAATGCAGGACATACTGAGCAAATAGCAAATAAACAATGCCCTTTGTATTACAATTCCCTTTTGCTGGAAATACAGTACTATTTAGTATATGTTTAAGGGTGACGGAACCAGCCTCACAAATAAATTTACACTGATTACAGGCACCACACTGTCTAGTACCCCTACCAACAACCCTAGCTTTTCACCCTTTTATACATAAATAATCATTTTTGCCCTATAATTGCTCTTAACCTTTCATTACACGTAAGAATATTCCAGTTCTTCTTCCGAAAGTCCTTAGTAACAGTAGAACCAGAATCAAACTCCACACTAGAGCCTGATTAAAAGATGGAGTATTATGATGCTTATCATTATCCGATACAGTAGAACGTTTATCTCCATTCACCACTGTAGGAGATCTAGGTACTAAATGCCCGTGGTTGGTTTTGTCAGTCAAACCTAAACCTATATGGGTAATATATCTGATACCCCAGCTTGCCATGATCTCATCACTAATTCCCTTTACAAACTCAGTGGGGTATTCCCTTTCAAATAACATGAGCTCAGGCTTTTTCCTTTCTATATCAAATATGTCTGTGTTGGAAATCATCCTAGTGGGTCTGACAAATTGACCTTTCACTAGGCTTTTTTTTCTGAAATAAAGGGTGATGGCAATGGAAATGCAAGTATGCATTTGAGAATGTTGGTTTTCTGTAAATGTCTGATGAAAAAGTACCCTGTTCTTTAGTAATCATAATATCCAAATAATGGATCTATTTATCATGTAGCCGATATGTACATTTCAGAAAAGACTTGGTGGAATTGGTATAGGTAATGAAAATGTCAACAGCTTCATGGCTTCCTTTCCACAGAGTAAAAATATCATCCAAGCATCTAATGTACAACTTGACATTATTAAACAGTAAAGAGTTAAAAAGGAATTTATTTTCCCATACAAACGTGACCATGTTGGCAAATAATGGGGGCACACATCACCCCCATGGCCACACCTCTAACCTGCTTAAAGATCTGACCTTCAGAATGAATGTAGTTATTTGATAAAATCATTTCCATACAATCCATTATTAATCTAATTTCACTGGGTGATAAGAAATTAAACAGGATGAGTGAATCATGAAATAACTCTAAACCTAAATACTGAGGTATGCAGGAAGACAAATCCACTACATCAACTGTCAAAAACAGGAGATCCTCCTCCCACAATTCAGGCTTTAATTTACGCAAGAATTTCCACTAATCCTTGACAATGTGTGTGCCCATCACTTGTACAGGCTTAAATAACCTGTCCACAAACACGGCCACTGGGTACGATTTGGACCCTTGCACTGTTATTATTGGTCTGAAGGGTGTCTTAACCAAATTCTTATGGACCTTTGGGATTCCAAAGATAGTGGGAATTATTGGGGAAAAATTATTGAGGAAATTAAAGGTATCCAGATTAATTTGTCCTTGCATTAATAGGTCTTCTAAGAACTGATTGATGTTTTTATATGCTATTAATACCTCATTTGTGGATACTACTTCATTAGTCTCACTATCATGGAGAATGGTGAATGTTTCTCCTATATAGTTTAAATAATCATGCAGAACCACCCCTCCACCTTTATCATGCTTCATAATTGGAAGAGAATGGTTGTCCTTGAGTTCATCTAACAACATTTGTTCTCTGCTAGAGAGTTTACTAGCTTTTTTTCCTCATCCTTTTTGTTTCAAATTGCTTATAAAGATCAGTTTCACAGGCACCAACGAATGCCTGAATCCTAGAAATCATGAATGGCATACCGAAACTTTTCTTTTTAAATAAGCCCTTATCACAAGGAACAGCATTAGATGTGTTGCAAAATTGTTCTGCAGAGTTCAATTTCCTAATACACAATTGAATTCAGTCAAAGAATCAGGTCCATTTTCAGCGGAGGCCTAGGGAGAAAAGCTCCAATAACAGTAAAATACAATGGATACACATTCACTAGATACATCATACATGGGCTCAGTGCCGTAGAGCATACTTAGCATGCAATATAACAGATAGCAATAACAAGATAAAATAATACAGGAGTTATTTTTTAGCTGAGCATACTTTGGAAATAATAACATCTTATAAAATAAAGGACACAGGAAAGTATGTTTTATACTGACTGTTACCTAAAGATACAAATGTTATTTTCACCTCAGGTGCATCTTGTAAAACCCATAGCCAGGACAGCCAGCAGCCAAACCCTTCCCCCTCCCAACCAACAGAGTATCTACTCTTAAAGCCCCCTTTTACAACTCCTGTGTTAACCTACCTCTACATTTTAGAGCTGCAAGCCCTGCGAGTAGCCTCGGTTACAATACAATATTTGCCCACTAGGTGGCTCCCTCCTCCCAGGTCTTTTTCCGCTTGCAAACTTTTCTCCATTGTACAAGTTTCTCTCAAACAACCATTATACTTTATACTTTGCTATCTGATAGATCCATTCCTACCCCACGACTTCCATATACTTCTCAACTGCACAACATATTATCTCCTTTCACACTGAGCTAATCGAAGGAAGGACACTGAGGAAACTCGGAGCTATAATATATAACATTAAGTATCCTGTTTTTTGTTTATTTTGTTCTTTATTTCTTTGTTATTTATAGCACTTTGTGTACTGTGTATTTTTCTAGCTAGTTTCACTGTGTGTGAGGTATTAACTGGAAATTGTCCACTTTTATTAAGCATCTGTTGGGTTGTTTGTTTCTGATAACTTGTTGCAGTTAAAAACTTTTTTTCTAGAGGCTCCTTTAGCTGTTTAAAACTTTCATTTAAAGGCTCATTGCTGCTTTTCAGCTGTGAGAAACATTTCTGCAGTTTGTTCTAAGAAGTGGGGATATTTGTAGCATTTCCATATTCAGGCTAGTGTTTGTGGAGGCTGTGTGTCTGAGCACATATTCAGGGACATCTTGGTTTAGCCAAAGCCATCAGGCATTTCAGTGAGAGAAAATTGTTTGAGGTCATTGGCTGACTGAGGTCACCTGGACTACAGCTTAGACTAAGCACCTCATTGGTTCTTTTGAGATTTCTTTCTTAAAAGCTGTCACAGGTTTCAACCTTCTGTTACCTAAGAAGTTTAGCTGTGAAAAAAAAAATATCTGCTTTTACTGTATTTGTGTTTCTTCCTACTTTATTTTGCTTTTGCGTCATCTTAAAAGTACTCAATTGTATTTATTACTGCTTGGTGTAACTCATTCTAAGCCTTTTAGTTTAAGCACTTGGGCTTCAGACCAGTTGTTTTACATTGAGAAGGTTTGTGGTTTGCACTGTAGTGGCAGAACAGGTAGCTTACATCCTTCTAAGTTGGGAACTGCTGATTGAGGGCTCAGTGTCTGTTATTCTAAAAGTGTATTAATTCTGGTTTAAGCAATGGGCTTCAGGCCAGTTATTTTACATTAAGAGGGTTCGTGGTCTGCACTGTTGTGGGAGGAGAGGCTGGACTCTGCCCTTCTGAGCTTGGAATTTCTGGTTAAAGGCTTATAGTGCCTGCATATTTGAACTGCTTCTTACTGAAATTGGTACACCTTGTTTGCTGTAGCATAGACTAGATCCAGGCCTGCTGAATCTAGCTTTGTTTGTATGCTTGTTGTTTGTTTGCTTGTTATTTCCCTGAAACGCTAATTCCACCTAAAACACGGCTTTTCAGCGCTTCTGTTGATCCCTAGTGATATCTGCATTGCTTACTGTACTTATTTCCTTGTTTCACTTGAAAGAAAGTTACTGTTTGTCGTTTTTGCATTTAAGTTACCTGTAACACATTGCATTTAAGTTACCTGGCACTTGCTCACTAAAGCAATTATATAAGTCAGCACTAAAAAATTAAAAGCACTACACCCTCACAAACTCCCCTTGAATACCTTGTTCCCCATTGGCCCTTTTTTTTCAATTAAAAAGGAATTCCCAATACTGTTGTAGCATGTCCAAAGGTCCGTTGTCAATCTCCTCTCCGGTCCAGCTGGTGAATCTGGAGGCAATGTTACAACTGCCTCATGTACACAGACAACCCTCTCCTCTTCCCAACAAATTCCAACACATGTGAGAGATGCAACCATATAGCCAAACTGGAGGCTAAGCTCTCTCAACTCAGTACTGGCGTAACCAGTCAGGAGGAGAAGGAAACCACACTCACTACAATTCCAGTCTCACATAGACCTACCACGATAGCAAACCAAACACATAAACACACAAAAACATACTTGGAGGCTCTAAATAAAAATCTGCCTAAGCAGCAGAGACCTCCAAAGCAGACACCCAAGCAACCGCTACCCCAAAACAAAACACGTGCAACACATAGCTCACAAAGCCAGTGTGCTGAACAGTCACAGCCCTTAAGGCTAAACAACACACCTGATACACTTGTAATAGGTGACTCTATCGTCAGGAACACTGACGTCCCGCTCACCAGGCTGAACAAGGAGAAGGTCACGGTGAGCTGCCTGTCGGGTGCTAGGATCCGCCACATAACACAAGAACCCAGGTCCCTCCAAGGCAAGTACAAATATGACTCAGTCATTGTCCATGCTGGTGTGAATGACCTGAGACGTACCTCCCTGGATTACATGAAAAGAGACATAGAGGAGCTTTCTGAGCATGTAGCCCAGGCCAGTATGACCCTGACCTTGAGTAGCATCTTACCCTCACCAAGAATGATGCCACAATATGAAGACAAGATGATCAATTTCAACAATTGGCTTAAGTATTGATGTCATTCAAAGGGGATCCAATGCCTGTCAGCCTGGGATGACATGCTCGACAAGCCACGATGCTTCGCTAGGGACGGCTTGCACCTGTCACCCCTGGGCTTTCGGATATTGGCAAAGGCTCTTGCTACCCCCATAGTGCCTTTTTAGGCAAGGCTCAAAAGACAAACCCACCTCCATAGGTATCACAAGGGATAAGAAACTAAGAGTAATGCTACGTCTAAACCTCAAGATGCACGCACTCGAAACTCTCCTTAGCATGGAGAACATCGATATCTGTGCAGTAACAGAAACCTGGTTCAAGGCTCCCGAGAGCACCCCAGCACTACCAGGTTATACCTCATACCATGCTTTTCGGCCCCAAAACTTGGACCGAACCACAAAAGGAGGGGGAGCATCAATATTCGTCAAAGATACCCACACCTCCAGGTTGGTGGCACAGCACGATGCATCAGAGACTATCCATGTGCAACTAACAGTGGGTAAAACTGCCTTCCAGTTTATAGCCTGCTACAGACCACCCTCCCAAACCCAGGAACCCCACTCGGCCTTCCTGAGAACACTGGAAAATATGAAGGTCTCTCCAAACACCATTATATTGGGTGACTTCAACTACCCAAACATAGACTGGGAGCATTACTCTAGCTCCAACACTCTAGCCCAAAGGTTCCTAGAATTTATAAACTCAAATGCTATGGAACAACTTGTTACCACTCCCACAAGAGGGGAAAACATACTGGACCTGATCATCACCAACATGGGGACTCTATGCTCCAGACCAGAAGTGTATCCCTCACTGGTAAGATCAGACGATAAACTAATCTCACTGGATATTCACATCCCGACCCCACCCCCTGCCCAGAAAACCACGGTGAAAAACTTCTCTAAAGCAAATTTCACACTCCTCAAAACCGAGGTGGAATCCTTTAAAGCCCCTGGGCCTGTGGAAAATACGGCCCAGACCGCAGAATCCTTTATAAACGCATTCTATGAACACCTTCAGGAATGCATGGATCATGCAATCCCAAATAAAACCAAGACCCAATCCTCCAAAGGCAGACGACCTGTCTGGTGGATCCCAGCCATAAACAAACTATACAATAGAAGGAGGAAGCTACTACATGATAGAGCAAAATCCCAAAAAGGGAAGGCATCTCTGATCAGTATTAGCAAAAAACTACGGGCACTCATAAAGTCGTCTAAGGCCAGCTTCGAGAGAAAAATTGCACAGGACACCAAGGATAATCACAAGGCTTTCTTTAGTTATGTTAGGAACCTGGGTGGGAATTCCCAGATATGCTCAGAATTAGTCCAAAATGACAAAAAATACACCGAACCCACAGACATTGCCAACATCCTAGCTGACAGGTTCAGCGCAAACCCCCCCCCACCAAAGGGCAAATATCTATCCCAGCAGAGTGCTGCCCCTGACATCTCAGATGCTCAGGTAAGAGCCGCCCTCTCCAAAGCAAAAACACAGCATCAATGGGACCAGACAGTGTCCCGGGCTGCGTCCTACATGAACTCCAAGAAGAGCTAAACCCAAACATAAAACTACTGTTCAATCTCAGCCTTACTACAGGATATGCACCCAAAGAGTGGCGTACAGCAACAGTGGTCCCTCTCCACAAAGGTGGTGCCTCAATGGATCCTGGAAACTATTGCCCCATAAGCCTGACTAGCTTGGTCTGCAAAGCTATGGAAAGGATCATCATGGACCTCATAAATAAAGATATTGGGGACCTACAGACACTGGATCCTACCCAGTTCGGCTTTGTTAAGAGCAGATCCTGCCTCTTAAACCTGGACAATTTCTTTGAAACAGTCACCAAGGCCATTGACGAGGGGAAGGTGGTCCACACAACCTACCTGGACCTCGCAAAAGCCTTCGATACAATACCCCACTCGGGCATTATAGATAAGCTCACCAGCTTAAATATAAACCCCTATGTCACTAGATGGGTTGCAAACTGGCTCAAGAACAGAACCCACATGGTTAGAATTGCTGGAGCCATGTCAGACACCAAACCAGTTACAAGTGGCATCCCACAAGGCTCAGTCCTGGGACCTCTCTTGTTCAGTATATATTTCTCGGAGGTACAGGCCAACACGGAAGGACTGTGGCTGACCAAGTTCGCAGATGACTGCAAACTGGGCACCATAATCGACTCTCCAGCCGACACAAGCATCCTCCAAAAGGGCCTCATAGAAACAGACAACTGGTGCCAGAGCCATGGCCTCAAGCTAAACACCAAAAAGTGTATAGTTATCCCCTTTGGCAAAAACAAAGTGCCCACAAATTACCACATAGGTGGTAATCCATTAAGTACAGAAGAAGTAATTAGGGACCTGGGGACCCAAGTTGATAGCAATCTCTCATTTGACAACCACATGGCCAAAGTGGTTAGAAAAACATTTTATATAGCCCACCTAATCATGAAGGGATTCACATCTAGATCAGGGGAGGTCATCGTGCCTCTTTACTCATCCTTCATCAGGCCCATAATTGAGTACAATGCCCCTTTTGGGATGTACCTTACCAGACACCTGCAGCAACTGGAAAGACCCCAAAAGTACCTCACTAAGAGGGTCAAAGGGCTCAAACAGATGCCATATGCTGCCCAGTTAAAGAAACTCCAGCTCTACTCAGTGGCATACCACCTGCTCAGAGGCAATCTGTGCCTGACGTATAAAGCCATGTCCAACCCAGAATTAATGGACATGCTGCACCTCAGAAAATCCAAATCCCATCGAGCTACGCTCGAGAGACTTGAACCTCAGCACTGAAGTAAATAGGACATGCTGGAGGGACAGATTCATATCCCAGAGGCTCCCTTCACTCTGGAATAAAATCCCAGTCCAGGTTAGGCAGAGTCCCTCATTGACTCTCTTCAAGAGGAATCTTGATGAGTGGATGGGAGATCGTAGGTTTACCCCGGGTATCACTTCTGTGTCACTGTTAGACAGAGGCACAGTATACTAACCTCGAAAAAGGGCATAGCAAAATTAATTTAAAATGGGTGGCGAAAGCCAAACACACTCTGGCTAGGCTTATAAATGCCCTAGGGCAGATAGCCTAGTATGAACCTATGAGCCTAGCAATCAGCACTCCACTGATTGTTTTCCCTGCATTTTGTTCTTCTCTGGCTCTTTCACTGTTTCCAAAACTACCCTGCCTCGAATTAGCCACCACCCTGCTTGTACTATACCTTCATACTCCTGACTTACTATATATCTGTTCCCTCCTTGCCTCTTGCCCCACCCCCCTCTCTCAGCTCTACCTACGTCAGCTGTTGAATCACCACAGTTCTTATCCTTTTTCAGCCGACCCTATAGGATCAGTGTACAGCTCATTTCCGGACTGTACTTGCACTAACCCACTACACTCCTCCCCCTTCTACCCTACTTCCTCACCTAACCCATAAATATACCTGCTCCCAAGTGGCGCCATCTATAATCCTTTAGTTACCCCAGGCTGCTGTGCGTTCCTGCCTTCGGTCTTCCCACCTGTGTAAGTAGCGTTATTGCTGTATTTTTGTTGTTGAATTCTCACTTTAAAATGTGTAACTGCTTCTGCTTCAATACAAGATACATTGTCTTATTATTATAAAGGAGGTGCTATCCGCTCTATCACTACTGGTTACTACAGTTTACTGTCTTTTGCCACTTGAATCTGCTGCGTGTTGCCTATTAATGAGGAGATGCAGTTAGCGAGTAAATAATCACTGTTTAATTTACCTATACAAAAAGGTCAGGGTAGCGTTTAAACACTGAGAAAAGCCAAGGCTATATAATGAACTATCTTGGTCACGCTTTTATTTTGTAAAAGAATTATGGCTGTTTAGTCTACCACTGTAGACCGAGTTCTTTTTCTAACACTCTAACACTGAGTAACTGCATCTAAGAACTGTTTAGTGGATTATCTAGGTGACTGTCCTATTATTAAAAGGAACATAGCTGTTTTTTCTTCCACTGTAGACCAAGTACTTTTCAAAAGATTATGTAGACCGCATATGCTCTGGTTACTCAGTCTAAACAAGCTAAAGAGGCTCCGACACTGAACTAATCTCATGAACGCCAGTTTTTGAGTAGCTCCGCTAGCTAGCCTCCATTTGTATGAATTACCGGACTTAAAGTTAGACTTTAAAGTCGAATAAGGACTCCTTGGGCCAACTCGCTATTAAAGCTGAGTGTTTCACTCTCTAACAGGTAGCGGAACGTACATTAACATGGATAAACCGTGTTAGAGATTTGCTCTGTGATATGGTCCACAATTATGTATGATAAACAGAGCGCTATATCTACATTTACTTCCTTAACAAGAACACTGAACTTTTTGTTTAGCACTCATGTGTTTTTGGCCTTAGTTTAACAATAATTACAAACATAGGGTCTATAGTATATCCTCAAATGCTTAAAAAAGCGAACGCTGATTGATCAAACTTATTTTTGCGAAACTGCAAAATATCGAAGCAGCAGAAACTCGAATTTTTTCCTAAGGAAAGAATTTGGTTGTCCGTTTCTGTTGCTTCGGTATTTTCATTGTTATGGTGGAAAGTTACCGGTCAGATTCAGGTAAGTGTGCGATTGTGTGGATGTGAGTGTTAGGGTGATTTAGGTGAGTTAGGGTTAGGGCTCGGGTTAGGTGTGTGTGCGATTGAGTAGACATGAGGGTTAGGGTGGATTTAAGTGAGTTAGGGTTATGGAGCGGGTGAGGTGAGTGTGCGATAGTGACGGACCTTAGGGTTTGGGTTAAGGTAAGTGGGTAGTTAGTGGTGTGTGCATAGTTTAGTGTAGGGTTAGGTATCAGATTTTAGGTGTATGTGTGTGGATTTCTGTTTGTTTGGTGTGCTTGTGTTGTGTGTATGTGTTTTGGATCAGCGATTTTTTTCCTAGGGAAAAAAATTGCTGATCTGACAGTTCGAGATTGTAAGCTTTCACTTAAATTAGGTCGATCAATCAGCGTTCGCTTTTTTAAGCGTTCGATGATATAATATAGACCCCGAACATAGGGGCTCTTTCCTTATCAAAAGAGCTCTAGCAGTAATTTTTGTACAAACATTTTATGCAGTTTTTTAGCGAACATGCACGCAAACAGCTAGCTTTCCTCTTTCAATGCTGGGCTTCTATAACGTGCACCATGCAAAGAATGGTCGCCTAATGTATTTCTGCTACTTCATTATTCTAGCGGATGTGTAGAGTTGTTGTAAGCTGAATGCTAGACTTATGGTCGCTTAGTGTATTCTCCTCTGCTTTAATTTATTGAACGTTTAGAGTTGCTGTTTAGGTGAATGTTAAACCATTGATCGTTTTGTACTCTTCAATCTGCTTATTTTAGCAGACCTGTATAGATATTGATAAGCGGAATAGTTGAACTTACTGTTTTAAAATCTCATTAGTAACTGCATCTACCTTGCACATGCTTGCACTAACCTAATAAGCATATTAAGTTAAATAACAAATGATGTAATGGGATTACTAGAACAAAGTCTCTCATTGGCTGGGCTTCCTTATCCCAGAATGCACCGCCTGCTTCCCCAGATCTCATTTGCAGCTATTCAAGCTGGGTGGTCTCGACTTCGCTGGAGCTAAGCGTATTCCTTGACCTTTTTGGTCTTTTTGGCTAGGCTTACTATCAGCTTTTACACAAACAGCTGTTTTGTGGTCAGTTTTTGTGAAAATTTTTGTATTTTCTTTAGTGTTCTTTTGCCCTTATTGTGTTTTTTCTTGTTGTGTGACTGAAATAGTTTCTTGTTTTTCCTTTCTGCATATTCTAGCTATCTGTTACCTGACTGTGTTCAGTATGTCTAAGGAGCAGAAATCAGGTTTAAAAATGTGCTAAATGTAATTATAAAATGTCTATTACAGACAGCCATGCTGTCTAACATCTACAGGATACTTGCAGTGTTTGTCAAAAACAAGCTGATACTTAGAGGTCTTATTAAGCCTTCATTTGAGACCAGTCCGTCGCATGGATCGACTGACTGAAGGGTCTGCCTCGGTGCTTCTTTCCTCGGCTCCATTGGTGTCAGAGCCGCAGGTTAGTGCATCGAGAGGCCAATCACCTCTTTGGTCTGGAGGTGTGCAGCTCAGACTCTTCCCTGGTTCGGTCGGGTCTGATAGTGTTGGAACCCTTTCGAGCTGATCCCTGTTTTATAAAGTCTTCTCGACCCCAGTCTATTTCCTCCAAATCCTCTAGGTTGTCGGATTCGGTTGGATAGGGTTATCCAGAGACTGTTCCAGTCCCCAGTTTTACTAAAATGATCTTGGCTCCAGCCCACTCGGCGCTTTTGATTCCTCCTCAGGGACTCCCTTAGAGTTTCTCTGCTCCGACCTTCATTCCTACCCTGTCCTCGGTGTCAGGGTTTGGTGTAACACTGTGGAGCTCGCCTCTTGATGCCCAGTCTTTTCCCCTACTCTCAGCAAGTGCCCTCTGCAGAGTCTGGAGGTCCTGCTTTTGAGGCCATGAGGAGTCGCTGGTCATGACCTTGGTTCAGCAGGTTTCTACCTCACCGTCCCAAGCTTTGGGTACTGGTGCCTCTGGAGACATTCTTTCCCATGACAGTGGGGCCCCGGGGCCTGAGGATAGGTTCCCTTCTTCCGGGGTCCTTCTGAATCTGCGATGAACCCCGATGAAGAAATTGTGCAAGAGGAAGCACGTTGATTCCCAAGATGAGTCCGTCACTTCAGATACTGACCTCGATGATGCGGGGGTCCCTCGGATATCCTTGAGATCTTGAGACAGAGGCGATTGGCAATCCAAAGCCCCTACCGCTGAGGAGTCAGTCTTCCTCAAGGCCGCCCAGCCCTCCTCCTCCTGGGTGTCTCCACCCTTGTTCTTAGATCTAATCTCTCGGAGGGTGTGGGTACATCCTGATACAGTGGAACCGGTGCCTGCCAGACTTAATAAGTTTCTTTCAGCCCCTCCCCAGAAGGAATTCCTCACTAAGGGTATTGCAGTTGATGCTATGGTGGTGGCATCTGCCACTCAGCAGGACGTGGCAGAGGCTTCAACGTCTATTCATCCTCCTAATAAGGATTCTAGGAGCATGGATAGTTCTTCAGCGACCTTTACCCTGCGTCGCTGAACTATCTCTGTCATTTTACAAGGCTCCAAAGGGACCTCCTCAAGGAGTTAGGAGAGTCTCTTGCGGGTAATCTTACTGAGGCGTTAGCCCAGACCATGACTACCCTATCTTCTATTGTCAACTCGTCCATGAGGCTCATTTCCTATGCAGCCAGGAGTGGCTCTTAGGAGACAAGCCTGGTTATGCTTGTGTCCACTTGCGGAGGCCTTTAAGTCTTCCTTTGATGGGTCTTCTTTGTTTGGACCCAAGGTGAAGGACACACAGCAGGAGGGCAAGACCTTGACTGCCGTTGGGGCCCATTTTTCCGCTCCCTCTAGACCTTACCCCAAGGCCCAGAGAGGAGGGAAAATGTGGTTCAGAAAATCCCAAAAGTTCTTCTCTACTCCACCGGTGATCCCCTCCAGAGGCGTGGGGGATTCAGGAAGACGCCCTAGAGGTGGCAGAGGCCCCCGTAACTCTGGAGTCGTGGTTCCTCCTACCCTCAACATCCCTAGGATGTGGCCCGGCTGTGCTTCTCCGGAGCCAGTCGGGAAACACCCACAGGCTTGGGAATCTATAACCAAGGATCAGTGGGTGCTTCGCATTGTAACCGGAGGCTACCTTATTCCCTTTCAAGCCCCTCCTCCTACAAGGAGAATCCCGGACGTGCCACCCAGTCAACGGGATCTAGCAGCCGTAGAAGTTTCAAAGCTGCTAAGCAAAGGGGTCATCCAGCCTGTCCCCGCCGACCAGATCGGATCAGGAACTTACTCAAGATTATTTTTGGTGCCAAAAAAGACAGGGGACGTAAGGCCCATTTTGGACCTAAGCTCATTAAATCGTTTTGTGAAGAAGTCCAAGTTCCGGATGGTCACCCTTCAGTCCATTCTCCCGTTATTGGAGAAGGATGTCTGGATGTGCTCCATAGACCTCAAGGACGCTTACTATCACATTTTGATAGAGTCCAGGAGTCATTTACGCCCGCCTAGGAACCAGTCATTTCGAGTTTTGTGCACTGCCCTTTGGTCTCACCACAGCCCCCAGGGTGTTTACCAAGTGTCTAGCAGTGGTGACAGCTCACCTGAGAAGTCTAGGATTCCAAGTGTTTCCCTATCTACTGGCTCCTTACTGCCACCTCCGAGCATCTACTGATTCGAGCGCTGATGGCCACAGTAACTTTGGGTCTCTCGCTGGGAATCACTTTCAATTGGGAAAAATCTGTATCTCAGCGTATCACCTTTATAGAGTTAGACACAAAAGGATGCGGGCATTTTGCCATCAGAAAGAATTCAGGTTGTACAATCACAGATTCTAAATTTGTTACCCAAATCTCGAGTTCCTGCCAGACAGATTCTTCAGTTATTGGGCACGATGGCTGCAACTATCCTCTTAGTACCGTTAGCCAGGCTGCACATGCGGGTGCTGCAATGGCTATTATCGGCTCAATGGTCATACCAAGAACTTCCCTGAACCACCTGGTTCTGATTACGGACAGTTGTCGGGGCCTCCGTTGGTGGCTGCGTCGGTCCAACCTGGACCGGGGGCGTCCTTCAGCCCCCTGTTGCCACAGTGACCACGGACGCCTCCCAGATAGGGTGGGGGGGTCATTATCTGGACAGGTCTGTCCAAGGCACTTGGCAGGATTCACCTTCACATCAATATCCTGGAAATGAGGCGGTGCTTCTGGTTTTGCGAGCACTTCATCAGGCTCTCCCCCAAGGTACAATTGCGATTCTATCTGACAACATGTCAGTAGTTTGGCACATAAACAAGCAGGGCAGAATCAGGTCCTACCCCTTTGCAGAGGCCATGAGAGTATGGCTGGGCCATAGCTACTTTCTTAGTAGCCACGCACATTCCGGGAAAGCCAATGTGATTGCAGACAGGCTCAGCAGGAATCTCCTGTTGCCCCACAGTGGTCCCTCAACAACAGAGTGGCTGCAGATCTTCGCCAAATGGGGTCTCCCTTGTTGCGACTTGTTCAGCCCCAACAATGCGAAGTGCAGAGAGTTCTTCACTCTGACTCCTCCCAGGGCAGTCTCCCAGGGACGCTCTAGCCCACAATTGGCCCCGGTCTCCTTTATGCCTTCCCTGATCCCCTTCTTGGTGATTCAGAAGGCTCTTCATGTAGGGAGCCACATGATTTTGGTCGCCCCACATTGGCCCCGTCAGGTTTGGTTCCCATTCCTTCAGAAGTATGCGGTACAGGGCCCTTGGATTCTGGACCCAGTGCCGGACCTGTTGTCTCATCAGTCAGGACACTCTCATCCGTCCCTTCGGTCATTGTGACTGGCTGCTTGGTTACTCCACTTCCATCCTTAGTTAGAGATAACTCTCTTTCTCCAAAGGTAATGTACATTTTGTCCTCTTCCCACAAGCCGTCCACCGTTAAGCTGTATTCCAGCAAATGGAAAAGGTTTGCCTTTTGGGCCCAGCAGCGAGGCATTGATCCTCTTACGGCCCCAGTTCCGCAGGTCTTGGAATTTCTAGCTTCATTGTTTCATTCAGGCTCTTCAGTATCCACAATTAAAGTTCAACTGGCGGCTATATCTAATTTTCATGTTTCCGTAGAGCCTTCCTTAATAGCTAACAGACTTTGCAAGTCCTTTCTTAAGGGAGCCTGGCTCCTCAGGCCTCCTGTGGCTCATCCTGTGCCCCCTTGGGACTTAAATTTGGTTCTGGCCTCCTTAACTGCCCGTCCCTTTGCGCCGGCAGCCACTTGAGATATAAAATTTCTGTCGTGGAAAACCGCCTTTCTATTGGCAATAACTTCTGCTAAGCGGGTTTCAGAGCTTCAGGTCCCTCTGTTCTAATTAATTTTCATGTTTCCGTAGAGCCTTCCTTAATAGCTAACAGACTTTGCAAGTCCTTTCTTAAGGGAGCCTGGCTCCTCAGGCCTCCTATGGCTCATCCTGTGCCCCCTTGGGACTTAAATTTGGTTCTGGCCTCCTTAACTGCCCGTCCCTTTGAGCCGGCAGCCACTTGAGATATAAAATTTCTGTCGTGGAAAACCGCCTTTCTAGTGGCAATAACTTCTGCTAAGCGGGTTTCAGAGCTTCAGGCTCTCTGTTCTACTCCTCCTTATCTGATTTTTCATAAAGACAGAGTTTCCCTCAGATTGAATCTATCCTTTTTGCCTAAGGTAGCATCCCCTTTGTGCATCCAGCAATCATTGGAGCTCCCCGTTTTCTTTCCAAATTTTTCTAATAGAGCAGAATATACCTTCCACCAGTTGGATGTTCACAGGCAACTGCGTTTTTACTTAGATAGGACCAGTCAGACACGAAAATCTAACCAACTGTTTGTGTCCTTTGCGGAGAATAGGCTAGGTCTACCAGTTGCCAAAACCACCATAGCCAAATGGATTAAGGATTGCATCTCTTTCATTTATTCCCAATCAGGCAGAGAGTTATCTTTCCCGCTTAAAGCTCATTCTACCAGGGCTATGGCCTCCTCTGTAACTTTTCACTCCAAAGTTTCAATAGATGATATTTGTGCGGCTGCTACTTGGTCTTCTCCGCACACCTTCATTTCTCATTACAAGGTTGATGTGGCTTCCCGAGGCAGAGCTTCATTTGGTTCCGCAGTTCTCAGGAGTGTGTTCCAATGAGCCATCCGGGATTTAGGTGCTAGGGACGCTGTCCCATCAGTTATGAATGTAGGCAAGATAGGATCCCATTACATCTTTTAGTTATGTACTTACCATAACTTCGGATGTATGGGATCCATCTCATTCATACATACCCACCCTCCTTCCCCCTACCTTTTGGATTTGGAGGAAATTTTGCTCTTGCTGAGCTCTCTTCTGGAAGGGCTCTAGTTGGTTGCAGTTATTGGTATGTGTTTTCTGTACCTGTATGAATGTATGAAAGCGAACAAACAAGATCTGGGGAAGCAGGCGTGGTGCATTCTGGGATAAGGGGAAGCCCAGCCAATGAGAGGCTTCGTTCTAGTATATAGTGGCTGAGTCGGAGCCGACGGATCACCTCCGAACCCATCAGTTATGAATGTAGGCGAGATAGATCCCATACATCCGAAGTTATGGTAAGTACATAACTAAAAGTTTTCCTGTCAAATGTGATTTTTAAATGCATTATCCTTACTAGTACTTTGCTTATAGTGTGTGTGTTTGTCCTGCTGCTTACATCACCACTTTTTCTTCTCCCTTTCTGTACCCAGCACTACAACCGAGTGACCTGTACTAGGTCTTGGGTTACCCACCCTGTCCAGGACTGCTGCCTCTTCCCCAAGCTAAGGAACATTGCCAAATCTAATTGGGCCTCTTTCCCCTAAAGGACACAAGAAAGTACGTTTTATACTGACTGTTACCTAAAGATACAAATGTAATTTTCACCCCAGGTGCATCTTGTAAAACCCATAACCAGGACACCCAGCAGCCAAAACCTTCCCCCTCCCAACCAACAGAGTAGCTACTCATAAAGCCTCTTTTTACAACTCCTGTGTTAACCTACCTCTACATTTTAGAGCTGCATGCCCTGTGAGTAGCCTCGGTTGCAGTACAATCTTTGCCTCCGCCCAGGTTTTTTTCCCCTTGCAAACTTTTCTCCATTGTACAAGTTTCTCTCAAACAACCATTATACTTTATACTTTGATATCTGATAGAATCATTCCTACCCCACTACTTCCATATACTTCTCAACTGCACAACGTATTATCTCCTTTAAAAACTTACCCTAACAATCAGCACTCCACTGATTGTTTTCCCTGCATTTTGTTCTTCTCTGGCTCTTCTCGCTCCGTTCGCCCTTCGGGCTCACTCCGCTTCCCTACCCTGCCCCCAATTTCCACCTGCCCCCACTACTCCTAAACATATACTACCCTAACCACTCCCCTGTTAATTGGCCACTCCTACTAAACAATTTCATCCTATCACAACTCATCCCTTACACATCCATCCCCCTATTCCCAATTCTCCAACACTCAAACTCCTCTATCACCACTCTCATATTTCTCTTAAATTTACCTACTACCATAGCCACCATGTATCCACCAACTCCCTCCTCATCCCCAAAACTGAAACCTTTGTACTACCTCATACCCCCACTCATAATACTTTATCTCAACACTGCCTATGAATTCCACTACCTGCCTAATTCTCAACACTCTACATCAAGTACAACAATCTACATCCAAGCACACACCCCTCCCTCAATACAACCCCACTTCCACTCCTACAGCACTACTCCAAAACCTCTCCATCCTATACTACCTACATACTTGAACCCAAGGACTAAGAACTATTACCAACGCCTACTAAAGTTCACTAAACTCATACAAAGTCTACGTAACCTCATAGCAGACGGTGACATCCATCCTAACCCTGGCCCAAGTTCACCAACTACCACTAACCCCATAGATATAACTCCTACCAACATAAGAAGCTCACATAATGACCTGAAATCATTTCTAGTCTGTCACCTAAATATCAGAAGTATAAATCATAAACTCCACTACCTGCATGCACTCCTAGATATACACTCACCTGATGTATTCTGCCTTACAGAAACCTGGCTTAAACCCACTATCCCTGACAATGAAATATTACCCCCCTACTACAATATAATAAGACTTGACTGTAAAGGGAGAAAAGGAGGCGGAGTAGCCATCCTATATAAATCCTCTCTAGAGTTATCTACAATTAGCACCCCACTTGACCTAATAACCACCAACACCGAAACAATAATCTCAAGAATTCAACTTAACAAAAACAAATCTATAAACATAGTATGTAGTTATATTCCTCCAGGCAATAACATAAACACCTTAGAAAGCACACTCTAATGGTTATCCTCCACCCACCCCGAAGAAACAATCATACTTGGAGACGTCAACAACTTGTTCAGCACACTTCCCATCTACCCATATTAACTTACATGGTTTCTCCCAAACTATTACTACCCCCACCAGAATCAACAAATCTAACAAAAAGGAAAGCATTATAGACTGGATCTTAATAAATAACAAACCTCAGCTTTACAAAGCAGGCACCCTACCTGAGGACATGAGCGACCACCTCCTAACTTACATAATTAGAAAAAGAGAAGACATGTCCCAAAAATAACACCTTTAAAACCCTCAGGTACACAAAGAACTTTAACCTAAATAATTTCCAAACTGATCTAAGCTTATGCAAATGGGCCAGTCTTAAAACACTACCCCTTCAGAATTCAACACCACATTCCTAGCCATCTTAGACAGGTATGCTGCCACACGTAGAATCAGAACCAAAAACAAAATAGCGCCATGGCTAACCAATACTACTAGACAAAAACTTACTACTAGAAATAGATCATGGACCCATGGAGAGCCACCAAATCCCCACAAGCTCACATAACAGTCAAACAGATAAGAAATGAAGCTAAAAGATCTATTGTGTTAGACAAGCAAAACTACTATTTCAATTTACAGCAAAAGCACCAAAATCAGCTTCAAAGATTTTGGTCAGGTCTGAATAAGCTGCTCCACCCAGGTAAATCTCCTACCCCCACCCACTTATCAACCTTGCAACTACCCCCTGAATCGGTAGCAAATACCTTTAACACTTTTTTCACTGAAACCGTCAAGTCCCTAGCCAATAATCTATCTCCCTCCTCTTCTTCTACAATCTCACCTACTCATTTCAACCCCCCACCCTTAAAATTTGAGCCTATCCCCACAGACTATATCAAATCTTTACTTAAGAAATTAAAACTTACCACCCTTGCAGCCGACCTACTTCCCGCAGAATTCCTACAAAAGGCCGCTAAAGTAATAGCTTTCCCTATCTCCATCTTAATCAATTATACTATCCAAGAATCCTACACCCCCTCTATTTGGAAAATCGCTCACATTCTTCCACTTCATAAAGGAGGTAACTCCACGAACTCTCTAATTGCAGACCTATAGCCATACTATCTCCCCTAGCCAAAATAATGGAGAAATGCATACAGAAGCAATTATTAGCCCACCTTACTCACAGTTATCTCCTAGCCTCATCCTAGCATGGTTTCAGACCAGCCCACAGTACAACCACTGCCCTTCTCTCCTTCTCTCACACACTAAATCACAACCGTAATCAAAACCTGCTCTCGTCTGCCCTCTTCCTCGATCTATCAAAAGCATTCGACATGGTAAATCACAACTTACTCTTAGACTCTCTCAAATCACTGTCCATAGATAACCCAGTATGTAACTGGTTCCACTCATACCTGAATGGTCGACAACAAGCTGTCATGTGGAAAGATAATCTATCTCCCCTTCTGCCTGTCACCCTTGGAGTACCCCAAGGTTCTATTCTGGGTCCCCTTCTTTTCTCTGTATTCATCAGTGATCTGCCCAAAGTTATACCACAGGCAACTTCCATACAGTACGCAGATGATTCTACACTAATCTGCACTGCCTCTACTCCCACAGAATTACAATCCCTAACCCAGACTACCTTTAACAAAGTAGAGGACTGGCTTAATAATCGTCTTCTCCTACTGAACCCAAACAAAACCAAACTACTACTTTTCTCCCTCACCCGTAAGCTAACACCACCAATAATTACAGTCTCTTCAAACAATGGCACCATAATTTCTCCTGAACCAAACACTAAACTACTAGGTATAATCATTGATAACAATCTGAATTATAATGCCCATATAGACAAAACCATGAAAACAAATAAAAAAATAGGCTCCATGTATAGGATAAAGAAATTTCTAACCCCAACTGCCAGAACCACCATAGCTCGCACACATCTTCTGTCTTCTCTTCTCTATGCCTCACCCATCCTCACTAATCTGTCTAAATCAAACCTCAACAAAATCACCAGCTGCTATAACAATATAGCAAGATTTTCCACAGGCTCCACATACAGAACCCACCATTGTCATAATCTTTGCATAGAACTACCCAATCAAATATACTATAACCAACTCATAGTTATTCATAAAATCCTCTACCAACCTACCAATACCCCTATTCTGTCTAATATTATTACCCCCTATAATAACCTAACATCCCTTTGCTCATCCAGCAGAATGCTAGTACAAACAACCAAAACCAACAACTCAGGTGGAGATTCCTTATTCTCCAACTCTGCTGGAAAACAATGGAACTCCCTTCCTGCTGAACTAACCACTAAATACTCCTTGCCTCAATTCAAAATATCTCTAAAGACATACATGCACAGAGTCTGGCTATGTCCATGTCTAAACCCCAACTAACCCATACAATAATGAGACTGAGGTCGACAAAAAATAGTTGTGCTCATATCTAAACCCCGACTAACCCAAAACACACCAAGAAATTATTAAACCAAACGTAGCTCACAAATGTGTTTACCCTTTTCTCCCTCTATAACGTACTATTTCTACCCACACTAATTAAAATCCTTCCAACCTAAGCAACCTTCTCGATTTTATCTTCCTTACTTTCTAACTGAAAATGCTTAGCTTACAGACACACCTCTCTTAAAAGATTGATTTCCCTGTATTTACTGCTTCAGCAACAATGTTTTTTATTTCCTATCTATATGTAACCTATATATGACTTTTGTCTTTGACCTATTGTTAACTTTCTAGAGATCTTTGTAACCTGCATTTTTTTCAAGTGTTACTAAACTTTTGTAAATAGATTTATGGTTAAATTTTAGATATCTTGTAACCTACATTTTTATTGTTACTAAATTTTTCATAATGTGGAGCTTTTCTCCCCGGTCCTCCGCTGAAAATGGATATGTATCCAGTCGGACCTTCCCAGTTAACAAATGTAAAATAAATAAATAATAACTAAATAAGAGTCAGTAATTACTCATATAATTGTTTCAATCTCTGTGTTTTTGGGAAAACAAGTAGGGAGAGTGGGAGGTGGAGAGCTATCATTTGATAGTTAGTAGAATCCCAGCAACAGTGAGTTGATATGGCCTAGCCTGGGGGGTGACATGGGCAAAGCCAGTTTTTTATGTAATGTGTTTTGAGAAGTTTTTTGAACTGGAAAGTAGAGGTTGTAGAGGTTAGGTGATCTGGAAGAGCATTCCAGGTTCTGACAATGGAGCAGGCAAAGAGAGATTTGCTGGCCTCATTTTTTGTGTTTAATGACATTTATGTGGTTCAGGTGTGAAGATCTTAAGTTTCTGGAGAGGGTGTAGGGGTGAATTAGTTGTTGCGGGGCAGGAGTTTTATCAGGGTGGTAGTAGAGTTTATGTGCATTTGTTATCAGGTTGTGTAGGAGGAGTTGTGGAAACTCAAGCCAGTTCAATTGCTTGAGGGCTAGACAGTGATGGGACCTATGAGTGGCTTCGGTAGCAAACTTGGCAATCTTGTTGTAGCAAGATTCCATCTTGATTAGTTCTATGTGGCAAGGTTAGTTAAGATAGCGGAGGCATATAGGAGGATGGATAACAGATGGGTTCTAGCAATGGTGGCTTTGGTGTGCTTAGTCATGAATTGATGGTTCCTATAAAGGAGTCCGATCTTTTTGTTGAACTTTTTGATTATTTGGGCGATATGGATGTCAAATTTCAGATTATTGTCAGTTTCTATGCCTAAAAGCTTAGTGTGTGGTGTTGGGGTGAGTAGTGTATAATCTTTGGATTTTATGGCAAAGTTATTGTCTACTGGAGGAGATCTGCCAGGGCTGAAGAGAATGAGTTTGTTTTTTTGGGGGGGGTTTGAGTATAAGCTTGATGTTGGTAAACCATTTTTCGGCTAGGGTAAAGTTATTTTGGGTGATGGTTTTTAGTTCGTTCAAGGTGGGTACAGCACATATAATAGTGGTGTCATCTGGGTACTGCGCTTTAGAAGCAGAGAGTGAGGATGATGCTAGTTGATTAGTAAATAGTGAAAATAGCAAGGGACCGAGGATGGACCCTTGTGGGACACCTATAGCGACCGGTAGCAAAGGGACAATAGGTCTTGCCATAGAACTGCTTGTTGATGGTTAGATAAATAGTTACTGAACCAGGATATGGTGGAGGAGCTTACGTTTAGGGTAGCTAGGGCTTCTAGGAGCATTCTGTGATTAACCATATCAAAGGCTTTGAATAAGTCTAAGAATATGGAGGATACATACAGACCGTTGTTTCTATGGTTATTGACAGTGTTGGAGAATGAAAGCAGTGCTGTGGTAGTGCTATGGAAAGGTTTAAAGCCATGCTGGGGTGAGGATAGTAGGTTGTTCTTTAGGAGGTAATGCATAAGCTGAGAGTGGTCTACTCTCTCTAATATTTTTGATAGGGGTGATAGAATTGCTATGGGGCGGTAGTTTGTAAGCTCAAGGGATTGGCCCCCTTTGTGCAATGGTATAATGTGAGATATTTTCCAAGAGTGGGGTACTTTGGATTCTGTTATTGACCTGTTTATGAGGATGGACACAGGATAGGCTATGGCTTCTGCAGTAATCTGTAGGAATTCTGCAGGTAGGTTGTCAGCTGCTAGTGTTGTTGGTTTAAGTTTTTTGATGAGTTTAGTAATTGTGTTAGTGGTGACTGAGTTGAGAGAGAAACTGGGGTGGTTGTTTTTTGTATTGGAAAGGGTGTGGGTTACTGTTGTTGTGGGGTTGGTGTTAGTGTTTTAGGCATAGGCTAGGGCTTGGATTGTTTCAGTGAAGTATTTGTTAAATTGGGTGGGGATGTTGTCTAGGTTAATTGGCAATACCGGGGAAAGAGTGGTAGGTTTTCCTGGATGTAGTAGGTTATTTATTGAGGCCCAGAATTTTTGAGGGTTGTTGATGTGTTTTTCCTGTATTGTTTTATAGTAGTTAGTTTTCTCAAGTTTTATTAGTTTTTTGGCTCGATTACGGAGCTCGTGGTAATTCTGTCTCATCAAACCTAGCAATAGCAACAGTGAAACCTCTTTTAAATAACAAAAAATAATCCACAGTAATTTGCAGACCACTATAGTTAAATATTTTGAAACCATCATGTCTTAAAATCACAGCATTTTCCTCAAGTACAATACAAGGTCTGGAAGTATCTAATACCTGACTGTCTGCCCGTCTTCCTGTTCCCCCTCTACTTCCTCTTTGCTGTTTTTGGTTTTGATTTCGAGGCCCCCTGTAGGGCCGAGTCTCCATATTGTTCATAGAATTAACTTGGAATTGACCATGACTTGCAAGCCTGTCGAAACACTGCAGAGGGTGAAATTCTAAAGGGTCTTCAAAATGAACTACCCCATCACTAATGGGATCTACCCTTAAAGGAGGGAAGTTGGGGTGTATATCAGCTGATAGATTACCATATTCATTATGCCTCTCACCTCTCTCATTAACTATTTTCTAATTGTCAGATTCATTAAATAGTTGAAAAGCATTGCCAAATTCGTATTGTTTTTATTCCTAATTAGCTTCTTATTCTTTCTAATTTTTACTCTCACAAAAGCAATCTTAGTGAATATTACATCATAATCTGACTGATATATGGTAAACAGCAAATCATTCACAATGCATGTATTCAAGTTTCTAACCTCATTACTCAAGTCTTTAATCTGTTCTTTGTGGTTAATAATCAGTTCCAAAAGTTCAACTCCCTGCCTGTTAAATAAATCGATAACATCAAAATAAAATTTTGAGTCCGTTGCAGTTCTGTTAGTAAACCTGTGATATCTTAGCTCTTTTGGGACCCTTTGAACCCTTAAACACTCAGTTAAGAACACATTGTCCATCTGCAGACTACGTCACTTAAACAGTTTACTTTCAAAATTCATAATAAGCTATCCATCAAAATTGGTCACAACTGGGCAGTTATTAACCACAGATGAATTAGAACTAACATTAACATCATTAGTATGTCGAACAGTACTTTAGCTTGAGAGGTGAATCTTTCTGTAGCTGGTACAGCAGTTTGATGCACATCACAAGCTTCATTTAGTGTGTAGTTTGAATCTGCCAAAGACTATCCAGTGTTTTTTACTAAACCAGAAAGTAGGCTGATAAACTTATTGAGTTTGCTGGAAAGGTGCAAACATTCGGCTGCTTCGATGGGCATTCCTGGAATCTGTACGTCACCAGTGACTACAACTGACTACCATCAGCAGGAACAACCCTCTCCATGCTGCACCAAAAAATAAACTACGACTCATACGGTAAGGTGCTAGTGTACTGAAAAGGAAACCAGTAATCAAAGTATACCAGGTAAGAATAGGAGCCACTGAGTAGCCCAACTGCAAAATAAGTTCACAAAGCAGTTTAATGCAATCTACACAGAACGCTGAAGCATAAAACAAAATATATAGTTTTCATCTGATACAACAGCAAAATAAGGACTTTTATCTCAACAAATGGTCTTGAAAACTTGAACCTTATAAAACCTATCACCCTCACCACATGACAATTTTAATTAACCAGTTAAGGTCAAGTCAAACTTTTGAAGGCAAAGTTACAATTTTATACCATATAGTATCTTAAAACTCATTAAGAACTTTTAAGAAACTACAAGAGCTTATGAGTGGTTATTCAATGCAGCAACACTCAAGAAGATATTCAGTTGCTGGGGCACTCCCTGTTGCGACCTATTTGCCATCCTACACAACACGAAATACAGCAGCTATTTTGCCATGATTCTACTTGTGGGACAACCACCAAGGGATGCTCTGTGCAGCAATGGCATACCCACCCCTTCCACTAATATCCATATTTCCTCTGAAAGTTTTGAGTTACAAGGCAACGATTATCCTCATAGCCCCTTTTGGCTCAGACCAATTTGGTTTCCCCTTATAAGGCCTCACTTGAAGGAGCATCCCTGGCTCTTGGATCCTGTTCCGGATCTAATCACTAGCCCACCTGGGGAGCTTCACCCAGGCCTACACAGTTTGAAACTATCTGCTTGGTCTCTTCATTTCCAGCGATGGCTAAAGATAACATGTGAAGTTGTTCTGTCTCGCCTTCATTCTCACTGATGGGTTCGGTGCAACTCCCTATCCCATGATGCGCTGGTGCTTCCCTCAGATCTCAATTGCCGCTGCAACAGATCGGGCGTTTCACCAGCTCTGGCCAGTGAATATAAGTATTTTTCTCAAGTTTAATATCTTTTTTCTAAATATTTTATCTTTTATAGTTGTTAAAGGTTAGTTTAACCAAGTTAGTTAGTTGAGAGAATTATAGGTAGCATACCTTTTTCTCTCTCTCTCTTTTGTGGCTGTTTTTATTAGGCCTAGTTTAACTCCCTTTTCCCATGTATTCTAAACATTGATAGTTATAGCTTTCACTGTATATCTGAGTGTGGTGTGTTTATTGTTAGTAGTATAAAAGGCTTAGATATAGTTTTTTTGTGAGCCTGTTTTTTTATTTAGGGCTATTTCTTCTTTAATATATAACCTGTTTAAATTAGAAGGCTTTAAGGATTGTTTATAGTAGTTTAGTGTAATTATTGTTTTTGTAGGATTACCCGCGGTAGTGTTGCTGTGGTACCGTTGTCACCTCACAGCAAGACGTTGTCCCATTCGATTCTCAGCTAGAGCGTCTTCTGTGTGGAGGCATGCGTGAATGGGCGTACCTTCGTTGAAGGTTGTGCATCAGGCCTGGTAACTCGGCATGTAAAAATCCACTACCAAACATTAGCGGACCGGAGTCCCTAACCAGGATAAGCCGAAAGACACAACAACATTGTTTGTGTAGGATTGTTGATATGTCTCAGGAGAAATCTAAGTCGGGTTTCAAAAAAATGTCCTAAGTGTGGGCAGAAGATGTCCATCAGTGATGGACACTTGGACTGCGTATATTGTTTGGGGGAGGTTCACCTCCAAGAAAATTGTTCTATATGCCTCTTGTTCAGTACTGGGGTGCTGCATGAAAGAAAAAGTAAACTGATAGCTAGAGGACTGGTTAAGTCTTCCTTTCAGGACTCATTACAGGAGGGCAAGACCCAAGACAAGCATTCAAAATCTTCCAAGTCTTCTTCTGGATCAGAGCCGAAAACAAGCTCATCGACTCCAAAAAAAATCGGACAGACCATCTACCTCGGCACCAGAAGTTTTGGAGCCGACAGTTGTGCTTGTTGGTAGGATCCGGTCCCTAGTTCTGGAGCTGGTATCTCCTACCCTTAAGTCTCCTATTTTACAGTCAGTGGCTTCGTCCATAGCCTCTTCTCAGTCCTCAAGACTCTCTGATAAGGATGTGGATCGTGTGGTGCAGAGGGTTCTGCAGACACCGGCACTAGCTAAGATTTTGTTGGGGCCGACCCTTGGGGCTTCGGGCCCGACTGAGACCCATTCCGTTGCTTCTGTTCCTCCTCCGATCCGAATCGAGGTTTCGGAGCCAGAGTGTTCGGAGCTGATGATCGTAGATCCGCTGGAGCCGACACCTGCTTCAGGCCTATCTGTTCCAAATACTCTGATTTCCTCTGTGCCGACCGTGGAGTCTAGAAGCAGACACTCGCCAGTCTTTACCTGTCTGGTCTTTGGCGCGGCTGAGCTCGGCTCCTACCTCAGGCTTGGATCCCACTGCTTCGGTGCCAGGGAGATAACATATTTCTTTGGATCCAGGAGTTTCCTCTCATCGGAGCCGGGGGGGATTTTGATGCCATGAGAAGAGTATTGTCCCCTTGGGCTCCCACTTCATCAGAACCAGCAATCATAGGTTCATAGGTTGGTACTAGGCTATCGGCCCTAGGGCCTATGCAAGCCTTGCCATAACAATTCCCTGGATATTTCTTCCCACAATATTTACTTCTCTGGGCCCCTGTCTAGCAGGGCGACTGACATGATCCCCAGGGTGAATTTCCTATCTCCCATCCAATCATCAAGGTTCCTTTTGAAGAGGGCCAATGAGGCGCTCTGCTTGACATGTATGGGCAGTCTATTCCAGAGTATGGGGAGTCTCTGGGTCAAGAACCTATCCCTCCAGCATGTTTTGTTCATTGTGATGACAAGGTTTAGATCCCTGGAGCGTGTGGCTGAGAGATTGGGATTTCTTTAAGTGGAGCATGTCCAACAGCTCAGGGTTTGAAATGGCCTTGTATGTTAAGCAGTGATCACCTCTGAGTAGACGATATGCCACAGATTTATGGCTGGAGATTTTTTAGACGGTCAGCATATGGCATCTGCTTTAAGCCTGCGATTCTTTTAATGAGGTATTTCTGTGGCCTTTCCAGCTGTTGCAGATGTCTTGTGAGGTACATACCAAACAGGGCATTATACTCTATAATGGGTCTTATGAGGGATGAGTACAGTGAGACAATGACCTCCTTTTTTCTGGATAAAATGCCCTTAGTGATGAGGTGTGCCACATAGAAGGATTTCCTGACTGTTGTGGCGATGTGGTTATCGAAAGTGAGACCACTGTCCACCTGTGTTCCTAAGTCTCTCATCACACTTTTGATGTTTAGCGTCCTGCCACCCATGTGGTAATTCATGGGTACATGTTTTTTTCCAAAGGGGATAACTATACATTTCTTGGCATTAAGCTTGAGCCCATGGCTCTGGGACCAGGCATCTGTTTCTGTAAGGCCTTTTTGTAGAATATCCACATCATTTGGGGATTCAATAATGGCTCCCAGTTTGCAGTCATCCACAAACTTTGTTAGCCAGAGTCCCTTTGTGTTGGCCTGTACTTCAGAGAAGTAGATGCCAAACAAGAGTGGTCCCAGGACTGAACCCATAGGTACTCCACTTGTCACTTGTCTGGAGCTGGATTTGGAGTTGGCTACTTTTACAGTCTGGGTTCTCTCAGTAAGCCAGGTGGCAACCCATCGAGTGACGTAGGGATTTATGCCCAGCTTAGTAAGTTTAGCTATGATTCCAGAGTGGGGGATGGTGTTGAAGGCCTTGGCGAGGTCCAGATAGGCTGTGTGGACCACCTTACCCTCGTCCACAGCTCTGGAGACTGATTTGAAGAAGTCAATCAGATTCAGGAGACAAGATCGGCCCTTCACAAACCCAAACTGGGTGGGGTCCAGTGTTTGAAGGTTGCCAATGTCTTTATAAGTTCCATGATAATACGTTCCGTGCCCTTGCAGATCAGGCTTGTCAGACTGATGGAATGGTAGTTCCCGGGATCCAAGGTGGATCCTCCCTTGTGGAGCGGGATAACTGTAGCTGTGCGCCACTCAGTGGGCACAAAGCCTGAGGTGAGGCTATGATTAAACATGACACTTAGGTGAGGTGCCAGTTCATTTTGTAGTTCATGTAGTACACAGCCTGGGATGTCATCTGGTCCCATGGATGCTGTATTCTTAGCTTTGGAGAGTGCGGTTTCTACCTGTGTGGCCGTGATTATCGGAATTTGGCAATCTTTTGGTATTGAGATGGGCCCTTTAGGGGGTGAGAGGGGGGTGAAGTTGGCACTAAATCGATCTGCCAGGATATTGGCAATATCCTTGGGATCAGTATATTTAATGCCATTGTGTTGTAGCTCAGAGCAGACCTGAGCATTGCCATTTAGATTATTGACATAACTATAGAATGCCTTGTGGTTGTGTTTGGAATCTTTGACAATTTTATTTTCGTAACTAGCTTTTGAGGATTTTATGAGGAATCTCAGCTTCTTACTGAGGCTGGTGAGGGAGTTTTTTGCATCGTGGGATTTTCCTCTTTTCTGCAACAGTTTCTTCCTTCTGTTCCTCCCCCAAAGCGCCTGTGTCTACCTCTGCTTCACTGATCCCTCAAAAGCGTAGAGACCCAGAGCCTCAGGTTGCCTCATTGGGTGAGCCCTGCTCTTCCGAGACCTCACCAGAAGCTCCCACTGAGGAGGTTCCCAGGAAGAGACTTTGAAAGAGGAAGGATCTGGATTCCCCACAGGAATCCATCATGTCAGATACTGACTTAGATGAGTCAGAAGGGTCCCCACAGTCCCCCTCTGATGATATCTCATTCGGAGATTTCTTGGAAATTCTCAAACAGAGGGGTAACTGGAAGTCCATTAACCCTACTGATGATGAGTCAGTTCTCCTGAAGATTTTTGGGTCTCAACCCTCCACCTCTTGGGTGTCTCTTCCTTTTAATGAGCTGATGGGACTCATCTCTCGGAAGACGTGGGACTCCCCGGATACCATGGAACTTGTCCCTCGAAGACCTAACAAATTTATGACTTCCCCCCAGGACAAGGCTTTCCTAATCAAAGGAGTACCTATCGATGCTATGGTGGTGGTGGCAGCCACCAACAAGGAGTTATCAGAGGCCTCTACATCTGTTCATCCTTCTAACAGGGATTCTAGGATCATGAACAGATATGGTAAGCACATGTTTAGTTCAGCGGCCTTTGCTCTTCAATCCCTGAACTATCTCATGCATTTTACTAGACTGCACAGAAATCTCCTTAAAGAGCTGGGAGATACTCTACAGGGTGCAGTACCTGGAGGAGTTTCAGATGAAGTAACTTCCAAGCTTGTTACCCTAAATTCCCTTGTAAACTCTTGCATGTGTCTTTTTTCATACGTAGCTGATGGAGCGAGCAGGGCAGCGGGTACAGGAATTGCTCTTAGGAGACATTCCTGGATGCACTTCTGTTTCTTTGCGGAGCCCTTTAAGTCATCCTTTGTGAACACTCCTTTCGATGGCTCCTCCCTGTTTGGAACCAAAGTGAAGGAAACACTTTCCAGGAGTGAGCAGGATGAAAAGACTCTGTCTGTTGTTGGAGTCCATTTTTCTACCCCTACCAGACCTTACCCCAAAGGTCAGAATGGAGGGAAGATGTGGTTTTGTAAAACACAAGGAGCTTTCCAGGACACTCGTGGTGAAACCCCCTCTAGAGGCAGAGGAGAGGGTAATAATGGAAGACACCGCCCACGTGGCAGAGGGGGTCCGCAGAATCAGGGTAACAGAGATCAGTTCTTTGCAAGCCCTATCAGCGCTCCTGAAAGGAGGCCCGCCTGTCCATCTCTGGAGGCAGTCGGGGGCACTTATCTCTGTACCCAGACACCAGGCATCAACTCATACTAATGAGGGACATGACCTTAAATCTCTGCAGTCAGTTGGGGATTACCGTAAACTCAGAAAAATCTGCCTTATTGCCATCCAAACTTATCATCTTTATAGGAGCAGATATAGATACCATTTCCATGACTGTAAAACTTCCACTGGAAAGGGTTTGTGTTTTACGAAAACAGGTCCTAATTCTTCTAGCAAAAGAAAAAGCTCCAGCTTCAATGGTGCTCAAATTATTGGGGACAATGGCGGCGGCACTCATTGCGATTCCTTTAGGTCGAATGCACATGCGTATAATACAGTGGCTTCTGTTCACACAATGGTCCTTTCAGGAACTTCCAATATCTCATCAAATCCTGATAACGAACTCCTGCAGAAATGACCTTCGTTGGTAGCTGACATCTCATCAAGTAACAATAGGTCATCCCTTTGTTCTACCTGCTCCCATTGCCACTGTGACCACGGATGCCTCCCTGATAGGGTGGGGGGGGGGCATTATCAGGGAAGAACAGCCCAAGGCACGTGGAAACAACATGAGGCTCATCTGCATATCAGTGTCCTAGAGATGAGAGCGGTACTTCTAGCTTTGCAGTCCTTTCAAGACTCCCTTCCTCTAGGAACTATTGCAGTTCAGATGGACAACATGTCAGTGGTCTTATACATAAACAAACAAGGAGGAACCAGATCTTACTCCCTATGTTGAGAGGCCCTGAGAGTATGGCAATGGGCAGCTTCCACCCAGCGCTTTCTGATAGCAATGCATATCCCACGGAAGTCCAGTGTGATAGCAGACAAATTGAGCAGAGCAATTCTATTGCCTCATGAGAGGTCCCTGTAACAAGAAGTGGCGGAAAGGATATTCCGCTGATGGGGCCAGCCTTGCTGCAACCTCTTTGCAACCCCAATGAACATGAAATGCAGAAGCTATTTTGCCCTAATCTCCAAGGGACACGCTTGTACACAGTTGGTCCCGGGTCTCCTTTATGCATTTCCACCTTTTCCACTGGTACCCAAAGATTTACAGAAAGCAAAGACTCTGGGAAGGACCATTATTCTAATAGCCCCTTACTGGCCTCGTCAGATTTGGTTCCCCTTTCTTCAGCCTCATCTATTGGAAGAACCTTAGATCCTGGACCCAGTTCCAGGTCTTCTGACTCATTTATCAAGGGCTCTTCATCCCACACTTCGCACCCTCAAATTGACAGCTTGGCTGCTCCAGTTCCCAGAATTGCCAGGTTTCAAAATCTCTCAGCTGCAGCTTAGCACATTATAATATCCTCCCATAAATCATCTACCAGGAAGTTATACCTTAGTAAATGGAAGAGATTTTCTATATGGGCATCTCAAAACAATATTGGCCCATATCTAGCCTAAATTTCATCCATTTTAGAGTTTATGACCAAACTTTTCAATGAAGGAGCAGCTGCTGCAACCATTAGGGTTCAGTTAGCGGCAATCTCTAACTTTCACCTTGGTGATCAGGGGTCTAATATCATGTCCCACAGACTCTCCAAGGCCTTTCTTAAGGGCACCTCTTATTTGAGACCCCTTATTTGGTCCCCAGTTACACCATGGAATCTAAAGTTTGTCCTTTCTCTTATCATTTTACCCCCATTCGAACCAGCCTCATCTTGTGACCTGAAGTATCTATAATGGAAAACCATTTTTCTAGTAGCTATTACGTCAGCTCAGAGTGTTTCAGAGTTACACACCTTGTCCATAAAACCTCCATATTTAATATGTCATAATGGCAGAGTTTCTCTTAGGACAAATCTGTCATTTTTACCTAAAGTATGTACAGAGACAAATCTCAATTAGACTATAGAATTACCTGTTTTTTCCCTAATTATTCTAATAAGATGGAACATACGCTGCACAAGTTGGATGTCCACAGGCAGCTTCAATTCTATTTACACAGGACTAAGGACTTTAGAAAATCAGAACAGCTCTTTGTTTCGTTTTCAGACTCAAAAGGTGCTCCAGTGGTAACCACTTTGTCAAAATGGTTAGCAGATTGCATCTCCTTTACATACTTGTGATAACTTACTTCAGACAGCAAGGTAGATGACATGCTTATCATTGCAGAGTCTGTTTCAAAAGATCAGGAATCTCTCAGCTGGGTAAGGGATGTCCTACACAGGCTGATATTCCAAGAGAACTTACAAAGGTCTTGCCTGACTCCTTTCATAGGATTGTTTTCCTGGGATTTCTCCTGGACACCTCAGTAAAAGAGCTTTTCTTCCGCAGGAAAAAAATTAGATCTATAGTTAGATCTTTTCCTGAGTTTTTCCACTCCAACTTCTGTCTTAGCCAGGAAATTTCTCAGGGTTTTGGGCCACATGGCTTTTATGAATCTCGTGACCCCTGTTGCAATACTCCACATGATAAAAATCCAGTGGTACCTCTGATCTGTATAGCCCTAACGTCAACATCCCCCGACTTTCCAGATTCCATTTTTGACATTTGTGAAAAGAGGAGTTTTGTGGTAGAGACACCATATTTGTTAAAATCCAGGTCTCCCATTCTTCCTCCATGCTAGAGCAAAGTCAGTCACAACAGACAATTCAGATTTTTCTTGCAGAGCAGTGTCTGTGGGGATAAAAGTGTAGTGTCTTGGAACAGAAAAGACAGACCTAAATATATAAACATAAAAAAGATGTTGGCACTTACAAATGCTTTCATCTCTCTTATTCATCTATTCCCAGAACTTCTACAATTGTTCACAATCACCGCCACACTGACATGGTAGATAAACAAGCAAGAGAAGTCAGATCTTACGGTCTTTACAAACTCGCCATTGTAGCCTGGGATACAGATTTTCAGCACTGTCTCACTATACTGCATGTTACATACCGTCAGAAAAAAATTGAGCAGCAGACAAGCTGAGCAGGACCAGGAAAGACCCTCATGTATGGAAGTTGAATCAAGGGGTCTTCCAAGAATTGGTCCAGCTCTGAGGAGCACCTCAAATAGATTTATTTGCCTCTACTCTCAGCAATCTTCATGCAAGAAGGTCTGGAAGGCAGATGTTTTTTTTCTTTTCCATATACAAGAACATTTCTGTATGCTTTTTCACCCTTTCCACTAATATCCAGGATCATTCTAAGATTTCAGAAGGACTCCACAGATCATTGTGTTGACTCCCTTCTGGCTCAGGCAACAGTAGTTCTCCCTTCTTTTCAAAATGGCCAGGGACAATTACCACAAGCTTTCTTGCTGATTGGATTTATTCATACAAAATCAGGAGTGTTTGACACATCCCAACCCCATACAATTACAACTGACTGTTAGATGATACAATTTTAATGCGTTTAGGCACCTGCTACTAGAAAATCAAATGTTATCAAAGAAAAAGGTTTTCTAATTGATGCCAGCAAAAAGAGCCAGCACCCATTCAGGGCTATGTTTCTGTGATTGTACAGTATTTGTGTGAGTTACTATCCCGTGGCCTGTCTTACTGCTCAGTAAAGGTTCACTTGGCCATTTCTGCATGTCTGCCACGGATCTCCCTCTTCAATGCAACCGCATGTGAAAATGTTTTTGAAAGAGGTGTTACATAAGAATCCTCTTACAAAACAGGTGGCTCCTCCTTAATTTTGTGTTAGAAAAATCAACTCTTGCCCCATTTGAATTATCTCATCAGGCTGGCGAGGTTTTTAACATGGAAAACACTATTTGCTCTGACCTCTGCAGGAAGATTAGCTGAATTTCAAACTCTCATGGTAAGTGAAACCTTATCTTATTTTCTACAAAGATAAGGTTTCTTTGCTTTCCATCTCCCAGTCTTCTTTCCAGAACTTAAAAATGAAGGATAAAGGATATGTCATATCTCGGATGTTCACAGACAACTCAGATACTATCTTGGCAGAACAACATCTTTCAGAATTTCTGATCCATTGTTCATTTCTTGTGAATGTAAGAAAAAAAGGGCAACCAGTGTCAAAACAGACTATTTCAAAATGGTTGTCTCGTGCTTTTACCTTTTGTTATACCCACCATAACAAAAGACTCACTTTAGCAGGGCCTTGGTTTCATCTGTGGGGTTTGGAAAGGGTTGCATTGTAAAAGTATTCTAGAAACATCATCTTGGTCCTCTGTGCACATATTTACAAAGCACTATAAACTAGAGTCCTTCTCAGGGACTAGGACATACTTTGCTAGGCGATTCTCCAGGGGCTCCTGGACCCACATCCTTCCTCCTTTCAGTAAGTTTAAACAATGGTAGTCTACCCATATAGCTATGACTGTTGCAGCAGTGATCAAATGAAGAACATAGTACAGTTATATAAGTAAACTTACCATAACAGTAACTGTTAACATCTACTGTTGTAGTAAGTGTACTTACACAACTGTACTGTACCTAACAAACAAGACTCTGTTAACTAAACAGATAAAAAGGATGCTCAAAATCCTGATTCAGTTTTCTAAGGATTTCCAAAGATAATGGTACTTGGTCCATTTTTATTCTGTTTTATTAATTAATGATGTGTAAATAATGCAATGCAGCACATCAGTTGCAGTATGCAGAAGTTTGCACTGTTTTGTTCTGTCTACCAGATTGATTGATTGATATACATTGATTGAGTTCCTCACCCATCAGTTGTTTTTCTGCTATACAGTCCTAGCCTGGTCAGTCAGGTCACTCTGTAACTGTTAACAGGACAAAAGCCTTGATTGTATTTCTGCTAGCAGTGGTAAATGAAAACAGTGGCCCTCGATGAAGTGATAGTGCCTACAGCTGAACTCTTAATTCATCTTTATTCTTTGTTTAAGCACTAATGACATTACAAGCTAATAAAAGAAACAATAGAATAAGCATGGTATTCTCATAAATAAGTACATAATAAAAACGATTTAAAGTAAAAATAAATGCTGATTAGCTGAGTCATTGTTAAAAACTTGCCTAAGAGATGTGTTGTGGAAACTGTTAAAACATGCCAAGATGAAGCTCTACCAAGGAGAGACTATTAGTAGATTACAAAGTTGTAGGGCCTGATAGGTGAAGGGCTGAACCTCAGATGACTCAAGCATTGCTCTAGGATCTATTAGAAGCCCCAATGTGGCATGACACAGCACCATTGAGAGGCCGTAGAAGTAGTCAGAGCCTGCAGATATAAGTTACCCAAATCATCTATGGACAGAAAAAACAAGAGGAGGATTTTATATTGTCTAGAGTTAGTTCAGAAAATAGGGCTTTGAGCTGTTAGAGTAGCTTCCTACATTACAGGGCTTGAGTCTGTGAACTTTGTAAATTTGAGTAAGTCACATGTGGATCAGTTCTCTACCCTGAATGTCAATGCAAATAAATAAATAAATAAATAAATAAATATAAATGCAGTAAATAAACAAATAAATCAACAAGTATTCAGTATGAAACCAGAAGGGCAACCAGTGCAGTAACTGCAGGTCTGGAACAGCATGTCGGTATCAATCTGTACCAGCTAGTGACCATGCAATACAGTTCTGCATGAGATGAAGCCACTTAGTCTCAGTGTCAGGGCGCCCCAGGTGAAAGACATTGCAACAATTAAGGTGAAAAGCCAAGGCAAGCATGACATTCAGGAGTTTCTTTGTAGATATCAAGTGCTTAACTCTGGCGATATTTTCCAAATGGAAGCAAGGTGTTGTAAAACTGCAGACACCTACTCATTAAACGTCAACAAGGAGAACACTATAGTTACACAGTTATCATGCAAACTCCAGTTTATTATCATTGTAGAGTATAAATAGTGGCAGATGGTCTCTCAGTCGCAGAGGTGGTAATATTCAAATAGTTACAGCTTAGCCGATGATGTATTGCCTCTACATCAAACAGCAACAAATACACACTTGCCACACTGTCCTTAAAAAAACAGCTGAGTGTCATCTATATAGCAGTAGTAATTCAGACATATCCTTTGTATAGGATCATAATGGAACAAAATTAAGCGTGAGTCCAGTAATGGGCCTAAGATCAAGCCTGAGGCATTCAACACTCCATACAGAAACATCAGGATGACTGAAGACTTAAAACCATCTTGGATATGCCAGTCCAGGCCAGGAGATAGCACAGTACAAGTGAATATGTTTCTTAGGGCTACAGTGCTGTAAACACCAAATGCTGCAGAAATTAAGCAAAACTAGAACTGAAAAAAAAAATTCACAAACCTTATGAGTAGTGTTTCACTGCTGTTGACTGTTAAATGTGGCTCAGACTGCACATAAACTACCTTCTCTCTGAATTTTCCAAAAATGCCTGGTTAGAGATAGGCAGGAAATTATCAAGATTATGTGAATCCACAAAATGTTTTTGAAACCTGTTTTCACAAGAGCTGCTGACAGAATTGAATTAATATACTGGACTGTTATGAAGATTCAAAGATCTAAAGAAAAATGGGGCCCAGAACAACAACAGACTATTCTCCTGCTGGTTCAAGAATACAGGAACCTAAGAGTTCACACTGACAACAAACTTGCCATCTTCAAGCACTGTGCATTTACAACACAGGCCAACAGCAGGTTAAACATTTATCTCGCACAACAAACAAGGCTAAGAGTAGAAACTACAGTGCTAGTCCGTGGACTGCTGTTTAGATCATTCATCTTCACAGACCGTCTTGGACGCTTATGAACAAAACTTCAAACTGCATTAAAAGGTATCTCCAGGTTTCCCAACAAGTCTCAGTACAGAAAACATTGCCTCAGCTTAAAACTTGTAAGATGCCTAGAGCTTCAGAATTGTCTTTGTGTCACGCAGCTACTATTGGCCCACAAAAATCTCAGAAACAGAACCCCGGCAGTGCTAAACTGGTTTAAATGGTGTACATTTAACAGGACAGTTAAATCAAATAACTACTTCCAAGCAGATGTCCCAAAGACATGCAGTAAGCATGGTGATGCTTCTTTCTCAGTATATTTCCAAAGTGTGGAATAACTTCTCCAGTAATTTATAAGCTATGCAGTAAAACTTATTCAAGCAAGTCTTACCAAATGCTCTACTAATAAATGGACATGTAGCTGTGGCATTACTTAATGTTTATGTTAATAAAAATTGATCAGCTTTCTTGTTCCTTTAAGACTTACCAGATTTTTCAACTGAAGTTTTCCATACTACAGTATGGCAACTGATTGTGTACTATTTAGCTTAATGTGTCAACCATCATTATGCCTAGCTGTTCATTAGTTTATCTGTCTCTAGCTCAGTTTCAGAGTCTTTGCTTTTCTGTTTTTCTGCCTACTCACTTTACTAGACTGCCAGTACATTGGTCATATTGGCTCTTTTGAGATATACTTTAATGATTATTTTTGGTAAACAGAATTATGAATTTGGCAGTGTTAATGCTGAGGAAACAATAAAATTAGTGAGTAGAACAAAATATTCCATTTAGTATCCACACTGTACTGCAAAATATGAGAAGGACAAAAGCTGTCTACTCATTAAAACAACGTCCATATTGTAAGAAAATTAAAACAGCACCGAGAACTATTCATACAGCAGTGTCAGAATGCATTGCATCAAGCATTTGATTTATTTATTGATTTTGTCAGTTTGTTAATTGAATGGAACTTATCATATTCATCTCATCTGGGCCACAGTTTGGTCTATGTCTCTGTACCACAGAGTAGAGTTGTATGAAAGTGCATTTACAATCAAATCAGGCGCAAAGAAAATGTTGGACTTGACACTGTATATATTGCCATAAAATCTATGGGCTTCCCTACACAATCTCAAAGAGAAGTTCAGTAGCCTACAGAAAAAAAAAACATAAGGCTGAATGCCTCCACAGGAAATCATTGCTACAGCAATTTCTAATTGTGCACCATCAGTAATTCAGTTATTAGGGAGATTTATCCCTTCTTCGAGAGTGCAGCTGTGAATTCGTGTATATAAGTTTGGGGGTGTGGGAAGTATGCCCCCCATCTGAGGTGCAAGCAATCTTGACCCCTGCAAAAAACAAGAAAAAATAATTTTTATGCCCTCATGGTTTTCGTGCATTTATTTCATGTTCTTTTGAAGCATTGACTTTCAGGAAGTTAGAGTTTTGGAGTAGAACTAATCTGTACCCCAGGAATTGAGACTGATACCTCATGATTGGAAAATAAATGGTAAAAAAGTAGAGTTTCCAACAAGCTGTATTCCTAATTAAAAATACAGAGCCAATAAGTAACTCATTCATCATTTTGTGAAAAAATGCCACCTTGTCTTCATTTACTTAATTATAATTAATTTTGTTGTCTTGTGTGTCCTGAATGTGAGTAGAAAATGTATCAACAAAACCACCTAATAAAAAGTGTGCTTGGAAAACTACAGTAAGATAAATATGGATGATGTTGATTTAAAATAGCTTCGAAAATGGGCTTCTAAAATAATAAAACATCACTGGTCAATCAGACTCCCAAAGGAGTGAATTATTGTACAGGAAGAAAGAGTTCAGTAAAAAATGAGAACACCTACTCAAAGCATGAAATATGAAGGCTAATGGGGAAACAGTTGGGAGCAACTGATTTGTTAAGATAATGACTATTTAAATGCTATAAATGGAGATGCTATTTCTTCTTAGTTCTCTTTACTCATTAAGCAATGAAACACCTATGTATCTCTTAAATATATATGCTTTGCATATTATCTGCTTTGAGCCAGAAACATTTAGTTACTTGCTGTTTTCACTATTTAATAACTCAATGCAAACAATGTTGGATTTAGACAGAACAATATAGACTCTCGACTGATTGCATGCGATTGTATGCTTTTTGTTTGCTCATATGTTTGTGTTTCCATGAGCTTGAAACATTTTATTACCTATTGTTTCCACTATTTAATACTCTAACAGAGGCAGTGCTTATTTTAGACAAAAAAATTTCGAACATAAACTTTGACTCTGTGTATACTTGTCCCTTTGCATGTGACTGTATTTGTGTGTGTGTGTGTGTGTGTGTGTGTGTGTGTGTGTGTGTGTGTGTGTGCATGCTTGGGAGCAAGCTTGTGTAAATCAAGTAGTGGGAGAACGGCACTACAGGCAACTAAAATTTCTTAATTCTGTGCTTTTGAGATGCATGTATTAAAATGATTATGGCAGAGCCACTGTTTTGCATCAAAATCTAGTTTGTAATATTTATTGTAATAATGAAAAGTACAAAAACCTATCAAAAAGATTCCAGTAGGTAACTCATTTTGTTCCAGGGTGGAATTTACAAGGAAATAACAGACCTTCAGTTGTTGCAGAGATCCTCCACCTGTGGCATTGGACTTAACACCCCTGGATGGGCCAATATTTTTCTGTAGTACCGACTCTGTTGGACATTATTGCTTGCTTAATTTACTGCCATGATCTGAATCAAAACAGTTAATAGAAGAAGACTAGCTTTCTTAAGTAAAGGACTGCTACCCATGCAATATTCATATTGGTGCATTATTTTATACTTCTTTTATACCCTGTATGAAAATAAGCTGCAGAATCTGATGTTGTCAGTCTTCATTCCATCCTTGACAGATGGGTTTGGTTCCAATATCGGAAATGACTTGGCCATTACTACAGCTTGCATCAGCCAAAAATTTTCAAGCTTCGCCTCTACCCAGAATCGGTCTGTCTCAATTACCTCAGATCTCATTTTCCACTTTCTGAAATGGTTGTGTTTAGCTGATATTCTTGAGCATTTGTGGGATTAGGTAAAGTTTTTTGTGTCTTTCTTCAAATTTCTTTTATTCATTTCCACCTCTCTCGTTACACTTTGAATAATCTTTGTGTCATCTCTGATACCTTCTCCTTCCCTTACACTGTTGTGTAATTCCCAACTATCATTGCTGATAGTTCCCTACATGTTTCTGTACCTCTTTACTGTCATCGTTGATAAGTCTCCTTTTTCCTACCTTGTTACAAAAAACAAAAAAAAAATATATATATATATATATATATATATATATATATATATATATATATATATATATATATATATATATATATATAAAATTTCTTTAGTTGAAGGTTTTCCTTGTTTTCTCCTTCTGACATGGCTGACAAGGGTAAAGCCCTTTCTGGCTTCAAAAAGTGCCAGAAATGTGGTCATAAAATTCCCTCTTCCAACTTCTTTCTTTATGCGTTTATTGTATTGGCTCTCTCTCCATTTACAGGAAGATTGTAGTATCTGCTATGCCTTTAGCCATAGGGCTTTGGTAGAAGGGCGCAACACGTTAATTTTAAAAGGTCTCCTACCATCAGCCTTTGGAGATGCCTTGTCTGCTGCTGACAGAGTGAACACAGATATTCCTTCTCCTTCATCTTTATTATCTGTTGACAAAGCTAAAAAGAGAAGTCATTCAGTTCTAACCTCCCCGTTGGTTCCGAAAGCCAAAATGTTGAAGACTTTGGTTTCTGAAGTTGCCTTGGAACTGAAGGCCTCTGCTTCTGATACTCCGGTGTCGATTACAATTTCAAGTCCTTCCGTGTCGAAGGCCTCAACTCAAGAATTGGCATATATCCACAACTAAGACTTTGTTGCCCAGAACATCTTACTCTCCTTCAATAGATCCCTTCGCTAGGGAACTACCAGAAGTGTTTTTGCAGAGGCGTAAGTCTCCTTCCACTTCCTCAGTCCGCTCCACTAAAAGCCTTTCAGAACTCGACGTGGAGAAGCTGGTGAATAAGATTTTATGGGCTAGAGGGCTTTCAGGCCCATCTTCTGTACCGATTCCGTCTGGTCTTCGTACCAAAACATCCTTCACTGCATTGACTACTCCTCTTTTAACCTCCTCTCATGTCTTAGAGTTCTCTGTTCCAGTTCTCCTGGCACCGACTGTGTCAGCTCCAGAGTTGTTCACTTCTATTGAGCCAGCAGTTACCATGAGCTCTTCAGTTATCTCTGAACTGGAGACCTCCTGGAGCTGTGGCTACCCTGTTGGCTCTGGGGAGCAGGTCTTGACTGCAGGTTTTTCTGAGCCGTCCTAACTCCTTGGAGCTTTAACTTGACTTAGTTCCACTCTGACTTCGGTCTCGAGGGTTGGTTCTTCTGAGCGAGGAGTGACCTCGGTCCCGGGGCAGTCTTTCTAGGTTCTGGGCTCTCTTCCCTCTTCAGGGAGGCAGGTCTTTGAGGCTATGCAGAAGGCCCTTTCTCTTGCGGAGATTCAGTCGGTGCCTACCCCATCGGAAAAGGTCCCCCCCTCTAGCTCTACTATTCCACCTGCCTCTCCACTGGGACAGGGGGTGCTGAAGCCTCAGGTGTCACAGCCACAGGTACTGTCATCCTCCGATACCTCCCCAGATTATCCCCCTGAGGAGTTCCCTCACAAAAAGAAGTGCAAGAGGAAGCACTTGGATTCCTGCCAGGAATCAGTCACAGAAGATACAGATTTCGATGAGGGGAAGAGTCCCCACAGTCACTCCGTGGAGACATCTTGGAAATTTTAAAGCAGAGGGGTGGCTGGAAATCTCAAAACCCCTCCTATGAGGAGTCTGTTTACCTGCAGTGTTTTGGCACCCCACCCATCTACCTCTTGGGTGACTCTGCCCACTGATGAGCTCATCCAGTTGATCTCACAGTGGGGAGGGAAGGCCCCTGACTCCATCGAGCTCATCTCCAAGAGACCAGACAAGATACTTTCCACACCTGCAGACAAACAGTTTTGGGCTAAGGGTGTTGCAGTTGATGCTATGGTTGTAGCGGCTGCCACTTAAAAGGAACTGGCTGAGAAGAGTTCTTCTGTTCATCCACCCAAGAAGGAGTCCCGGGCAATGGACAGATTTGGGAAGCAGAGCTTTGCTTGCATTGACCTTCGCCATAAGGTCCTTGACCTTTTTGGTATATTCCACCAATGGGATCAGATCAAGAAATTATCAGACACCTTAGCAAGAGCTATAGCTGAAGGAGTCCAAGAGAAAGTGGCTTCCTAGTTAGCCACCCTGGAGTCTGTGTCCAATTTGTCCATGAGGCTGATCGCACATACAGCTGAGGGGACGTCTAGAGCAGCAGGTACAGGCGTAAACATTAGGAGACATGCCTGGATGTGTCTTTGTGATTTTGGGGACTCATTCAAGTCTTATTTCTTCAATGTTCCTATTGATGGAACATCCTTGTCTGACCCGAAAGTGAAAGAAACTTTGTCCAGGTGTGAAAAAGATAGAAGGACCCTCTCTGCTGTGGGCGTATGTTTTTCCACCCCCTCCCCCAAGGTCCTTTTCTAGGAACCAGAGGAGTGGTGGAAAAATTTGATTCAAGAAATCCCAAGGGCCTTTCCAAGAAATATGTAGGGGAGTTCGTCCAGGGGCAGAGGGGGGAACCAGAATGGAAGACACCACCCTTGTGGCAGAGGTGGTCTTCAAAACCAGGGCTTCAGGGATTCCTTCCCAGGCAAGCCCTTTCAGCGCTTCTGAAGGGAGGCCTGATTGTCTTTCTGTGGAGGCAGTCGGGAATGCTTATCCTTGCACCTAAAAGCCTGGCTAGACATAACAGATTCTTGGGTGCAACGGATTGTATGCAGAGGTGTACCATTCCCTTTTCTCAACCTTACCCTGTTTACAAGAAAATCCCCGAAATCCAAAAACTGCTGGACAAGAGAGTCATCCAACTAGTCCCGCCAGACCAAGAAGTATCCAGAACTTACTCAAGATTCTTTTCAGTGCTTAAAAAGACGGGACTGAAGACCAAGTCAGTTCAGCAAACAAAGTACCAGATGGTCACGATACAGTCTATTCTTCTCTTTCTGAAAAAAGATGAATGGATGTGCTCAATAGACCTTCAGGATACGTATTACCACAAAAAGCTGGACAAATACTCCAGAAATTTACTCCACTTCCGGCTGGGAGCCAGCCACTACCAGTTCAGAGTACTGCCCTTTGGACTCACCACAGCCCCCAGGGTGTTCAGCAAATGCATGGCAGTAGTAGCAGCTCACTTAAGACTACAAAGATTCTGTGTATTTCCATATGTGGATGACTGGCTCATAACTGCTTCGACCAAGTATCAGTTGATAACAGCCAGGGACTACACCTTCAACTTTTGTGCCCATCTAGGGATAAATGTAAATCTAGAAAAGTCATGTTTAACTCCAACACAAAACTTAGAATTCATAGGGACATTACTATATACTCAGACAAAGATAGCATCTCTTCCTCCAGAACGTCACCAGAGAATTGTAGTTCAGGTTCAAAAGTTAATCCACAGAAAGAAGACTCCAGCACGTTTAGTCTTACTAGCTGTAGGCTCCATGGTAGCTTCTATAACTTTAGTGCCACTAACCAGATTACCCATGAGAATTCTTCAATGGCTACTAGCCATCCAGTGGTCCATACTTCATCACCCATTGCCACAACAAGTTTTAATTACCAACCCTTGCAAAACAGATCTTCTATGGTGGATGCACTTTGATCAAGTTTTTCACAGTCAGCCCTTTATTTTTCCAAAGCCCAAGGCCATAGTGACCACGGACACTTCCCAGATAGGATGGGGGCATTATTTGGGCAAGACGGTCCAAGGCAGTTGGTCCGCAGTAGAGCCCAACTTGCACATCAGTGTCCTAGAGGTAAGAGCGGTGCTTCTTGTGTTGCAGGCCTTTCAGACAGCTCTTCCTCAGGGGACTATTGCAGTTCAAATGGCAATATGTCAGTAGTTTGGTACATCAACAAACAGGGAGGAACCAAGTCTTAACCCCTTTGTCGAGAATCCCTCTGAGTGTGGCAGTGGGTGACTCCTTCCAACCACTTTCTAGTAGCAACACACATACCGGGGAGTTCCAGTGTGATTGCAGACAAGCTGAGCAGATGCATTCTTCAGCCTCACAAGTAGTCTCTCAATCTAACAGTAGCAAAAATTATTTTCCGCCTTAGGGGTCAGTCTTGCTGTGATCTGTTTACATGTACCCTAAACAACAAATGCAGCAACTACTTTTCCCTGATTTCCCCTCTGGGAAAGTCACTGAGAGATGCTATCCTCCATGATTGCCCCCCCCCCCCCCCCAGTCTTCTATATGCCTTTTCCCGATACCTCTAATTCCCATATTTTTACAGAAAGCACTCAGGTTGAAGAGCACAGTGATCCTCGTTGCTTCTTTTTGGCCTCGACAGGTTTGGTTCTCCTTTCTTTGGCCTTTTATCCAACCCTTGATTCTGGACCCAGTGCCAGATCTTCTGTCCTATCCAGATGGTCTTGTTCACCCAAAATTTTGAACCTCAAACTGACTGCGTAGTTCCTCCAGTTCCATTAATTGTCAGGCGTCCAGATATTTCCTCCCCAGTATGCCATATTCTTTTATCGGCTCACAAACCTTCTACTAGAAAGTTTTACACCAGTAAGTGGAAGAAATTTATCATTTGGGCCTTTGAAAAGCAAATTGATCCCTTTTCAGCTTTCATAGAACATGTTCTACATTTTTTAGCCACTCTGTGTAATGTTGGAGCTTCTCCTTCTACCGTCAAAGTACAATTAGCTGATATCTCAAATTTACATAATGGCTTGGATGAACGTTTTTTAGCCTCTCGTAGACTTTGTAAATTGTTCCTAAGGGACACTCTCCTGTTAAAGTCCCCGTTCAAAGATCCGACCCCTCCTTGGGACTTGAACCTAGTTCTTCAGGTAATGATACATTCTCCCTTCGAACCCTCTGCGGAATGTGACCTGACATTTTTATTCTGGAAGACGCTGTTTTTGATAGCCATTACCTCTGCCAGGAGGATTTCAGAGATCTAGGCTTTATCATCTGAACCTCCTTACCTTATTTTCCACAAGGATAGGGTACCTTTGTGAATGAAGCCCTCCTTTTTGGGTCTATATTAGATCATCAAAACGGCTCATTATCGAATGCCGTAATGTTGAACTGTAAAACTCGAACCCTAACAATACTGAGACCTCAAAACAGCAATTTTTTTTCCCAGGGAAAAAATTTGCTGTTCCGAGAAACCCACACACCACAAGCACACGAAAAAGCAGCAATCCACACACATACACTTAAAAGCTACATCTAACCCTACACTACACTGCACATACACTACTATCTATCCACTTACCTTAACCCAGACCCTAACCCTAAGGTCCGTCACTATCGCACACTCACCTCACCCGCGCCCTAACCCAAACTCACTTAACCCACCCCTAACCCCAAATTCTCACTATCGCACACTCACCTCATCCGCGCCCTAACCCTAACTCACTTAACCCACTCCTGACCCCAAATTCTGTCACTATCACACACTCATCTCACCCGCACCTTAACCCTAACTCACTTAACCCGCCCCTAACCCGAACGTCCGCACAATCACACACTTACCTTAACCCAACCCGTAACTTTCCACCGCAAAACGAAAACAGCGAAGCCACAACAACAGCCAACCGAATTCTTTCCCTAGGAAAGAATTCGGTTTTGTGCAGCTTCGCTGTTTTCAGCATTTGAGATATTGGGTTCGATATTAGATCATTCGAAATTCAGCCGTTTCAATGATCTAATATAGACCCCTCCTTTTTACCCAAGGTAGTATCAGAGACTAATATTAACCAGACGATTAATTTACCAGTTTTCTTCCCTAACCATTCTAACAAAGGAGGGAACGCCTTGCATTTATTAGATGTACATAGACAACTTTGTTCTGTCTTCATGAACAAAAAACGTAAGACAGTCTAGTCATCTGTTTGTTTCTTTCTCCAGTGCAAAGTTGGACAAGGCAGTCAGCAAGATTTCTCTCTCTCTCTAAGTGGCTGAAAGACTACATTTCATTCATTTTTGATAAAAATAATTTAACAAAACCAGTCAAAGCACGTTCTACAAGGTCTATAGCCACTTCAGCTGTCTTTCACTCCAGAGCTTCAATTGATGATATATGTGCATTAGCTACTTGGGCTACTTCCCATACCTTTATTACTCATTACAAATTGGACCTGGTGTCTAGGGGACAATCGTCCTTTGGCTCGATGGTGCTCAGGAATATCCTTCCATGACTCCACCCAAGATTATAAGTAGGTGGGGACTCTGTCCCATCTGTCAAGGATGGAATGAAAATTGACAGCATCAGATAAATTATGCACTCACCATAACATTCCATCTGTGTTGTCTATCTTCATTCATCCTTGAACCCCCTCTCCATCCCCCGACCTCAAAGATTTTTGGTGGAGTGGATCAAACTCACTTGAAAGTTTATCTTGTCTAAGCACAGTAGATAAGGCTTCTACCTGGCTTACCTTACACATATCTGTATGTATATGTATATTTGATTTATACATTTTGATGTCATTCTGCAAATACGATCTGAGGTAGTTGAAAGAGAGGGATTCTGAGTAGAGGTGAAGCTCGAGAGCTTTTGGCTGGCGTGAGCTGTAGTAACATCCGAGTCGGTTCTGATATTGGAACTGAGCCCATCTGTCAAGGATGAATGAAGATAGACACTACAGATGGAACGTTATGGTGATATAACTTCTTTTGTTTTGCGCTATTTTTATTTATTTTTATTTTTTTATTATTATTATTATTATCAATCAGATAATCCTACTAGGCAAAGCTGCCGTTTTTTCAGGAGCAGCCAAGATGCACTTTGTACTTAATTGACCTGCTTAATATTACGCAGAAGACAAATTAAAACTAAAGGAATCTGGCTCAAGACTACAGGCTGAAATTTATTAATAACTCATAGCCTTAGTCTCTGCAGTAAATGTCTAGATATTTTTAAAGCTAAAATTTTTGAGCAGCAGTGCAGTTTGCTTAGTCAGACTGCTTTGATGTGGGACATTTATTTAGCAGGTGCATATATATTAAAGATGTGTACATACTGGTAGGTCAGACAGACAACTGAAATAACATTGCATTTATCATTTGATGTGAATATTGTATAATAACTAGTATGAGAAACCTTGATCAGGAACAATATTTGAGCTAAATAAAACATCATCATCATCATCAACCCCCTTTTTTCCATTTTTTTCCATGGGTTTGGGATGTTATGTCAACTATCGCCATCTCTGTCTATTCAATGCCATTCATCTACCTTCTTCGACACTCATGGCTGACTGTTGCAGGTCTTCTCTCAAACAATCCATCCAACTCCTTGTTAAGTGCCTTTGTTTTCTCTTGCATTCTTCCTGTCTGTCCCAAATCTTCTTCACCAGATTGTCTTCTGCGTTTCTGCACATATGCCCAAACCACAGTAATCTGTTCTCTTTGACCTTTTCTGTAGTTGGAGATTCCTTGGCTTCTGCTGTTATGTCCTCATTTCTTCATCTGTTCCACAGTGTGCATCCTACCCCCTATCTTAGGCATTTCATCTCCATTACCTCTAACTTCCTCAGCTGTTCTGCCTTTACTGCCCAGGTTTTCATACCGTACAGTAGTACTGGTTGCACCACTGTTTTGTACACCTTACATTCTTCTGTCATATAGTACACCTGACACTCTGTGTCAGTTGGCTGCAGTCCCTTAGATTCTAACTTTGACCTCCTCATTCAGACTTCCCTTCTCCTCAACCACACCTCCCAGATACTTGAAGCTGTTAACCTCATCCACTATTTTCCTTTCTATTTCAGTTCTCAGCTTCTTCTGAACTCCACCATTTGCTGCCATTACAACTGTCTTATCTGTACTCAGGTTCATCCCATGTGCCTTCAGTATTGCATTCTATTCCTTTATCCTTTGGTGAGATAAATAAATCACACAGTGTAAACCATCACTTGCCACCTATCAAGTATGTATGAAAACTGGCAGCATAGCAATAAAATATGACACTTTTTCATTTCTGCTGTCACTGTTGAGTACCATTTGAAACATAATTGCCTCCCATTAACAGAAAGTTGCAACTTGAACTGTTTTTTATGCAGGGTATTTCCTTTCTGATTGTTATTTTCCTTTATCATGTGACAAGACTTTGCAAGTTTATTTAATGCTAAAGCGTAAATGCCCATTCCAGAGGTTAAGTAGATTTGCCATCACTCAAGTTCATCAGGTTACTAAGTTTGACAACGGTGTCAGTATTTTTTAGCAAAGCTGAAAGATACTGGGAAAGAATGGTGATGCCTTAATAAATACACTAATTTTTCATAAATTCTGCTAAAATGGTAGGGGAAGTTAAGAGAAACCAGATCAGCATCCAGAAGCCAAAAGAAACAGTTGGATGTTCTTCAGGATTTGATATAAAAAGTGCTACTCTTAAGTCCCTCCCACCATCACCATCACCAGAGTGACTGACGAACATCTGTCCTTCTTCGAACTTGTTTTGAGCTCATTCGTTGCTCTATGCTTGAGGAGTCCTTGAGAACCACAGAGGTGAGAGTCGTCCAAAGAGACTGTCATTCAGCCAGCTGTCAGGGTTTCTCATATCCTCACCGGTATCACAACTCTTAGAGCATTTTTTTATGATGGCCTTAACTCTATCCCATGGATGAGGGGATTCAGAATAAATGGATCATCTCATCACAGAAATAGCTCTTCTTCACGAGTGCACATTCCCACACACTCAGTATGAAGGTATAACCCTTTAGTAGCTTAGTAAGCCTAATTCCTGCTCCAGACCATGTCTTTTGCATTCAAAGCACTCCGCTGAGGGGAACCAGTACTTTCTGTGGCCAGCTTCATCCTAGCACCTACCCCCAGCTAGATGCATCTATCCTCCATTGCCAGCTTTGTCAAGTCACCTGAGCTGGTAATCAAATTAGGGTTACTTGGACCTTGGTGAGGGCTTTAGCTCACTATGCCACCATCACTGGTTTGTCACTGTTGAATTCTGTGATAAAGAATGGTGCTTTATTTTACTATGTAATGAGGCATGATAAAACGTTTCATTTGCTCAATATAACAGGTTATTACTTTTAATGCTACACAGGTTCTGCTCAATTGTCTAAGTTACACATTTAAACAGGAAGATATTCTATTGTATTTAAATATAAAAGGAACAGACAGTAAAATGTTTTCTTTTATTCACTTGTTAACTTGTATAACCTAGAAAAATAAGCTGTATAACAGTTATGCAATCAATAATACTTAACTAAAATAAAAATACAAGTAATGTTTGTTCTGTGCTGTGTTCTTTTGTTTATTAAAGAATAGACAAAACTGAAAATTAAGTGTTGCAGCTTGCTGCTTAACAGGAAAAGCATTTGTAGGATGCTAGTGGATGTTATATCATTAAGCAAAATAGGCACAAATGCACACACACACACACACACACACACACAAACACATAGAGTTGCACGTTATCGCTTTCAGTCATGTAATGATACTGTATTTTTCATGTTGTATCAGTAAAACTATTTGTTTTATATGCATTTGTTTGTTTAGTTACAGTGCTGCAGTGCTGTAAAGGTCTAGTCAGAAATACATCTTTGAAGCAGCTGACTTCGCAGTTATGAATCTGAGGTGGTAAAAGACATTTTACTAAACAGTTTTAATATAACCATGCATTGCTGAGTACAGTAAGGTAAAGATACTTAATAAGAATATCAGACAGATGTTAAAAGGCATTTTTTGTTAACTTGGGGACAAACTCTCCTACCCTTATGGGACATGTGACTTAGACACGGAAACATCAGCTTAGGTAATTGTCTGGAGAGTGTTGCCTGTAGGATAAATGCAAGTATAATCTCTCCTTTAGTTTAATCTCAGAGTGACAGGTGTTACTCTATCCTTTCACCCGTTTCACTGTAATATTTTAGGTACAGCATGCTTTGGAGAATCCCATTTTTGAAGTGAGCTGTTTGCAAACGATCTTTACTTTTCATTTGAAATACACAGTCAATGACCACTAATAATTTGCTTTTCCAATTTATGCAGCTTTTTTGTGGAAGCTACGAGATATTTTAAAATAAATGTCTGCATTGAAAAGAAAAAAAGAAAAGTGCTGTGGTAATCAGTGTAAAATGCTTTTTGAACTAAGACAAAATAATTCTGTACCCATGAACTACAACATAGGCGGTAGTATACTTAACACCGAAAGTGTGATAAGAGACCTTGGGACACAGGTGGACAGTAGTCTCTCCTTTGAATATCACATCGCCACAGTAGTCAGGAAATCCTTCTATGTGGAAAGAGGTCATTGTTCCCCTCTACTCATCACTCATTAGACCCATTATAGAGTACAACGGCCCTTTTGGTATGTATCTCATAAGACATCTACAACAACTGGAAAGGCCGCAGAAATACCTCACAAAGAGGATTACCGGCCTCAAACAGATGCCCTACGCAGACCGTCGCAAAAAACTCCAGCTTTACTCTGTCGCATATCGCCTACTCAGAGGTGATCTCTGCCTAACATGCAAAGCTATGTCAAGCCCAGAGCTGTTGGACATGCTCCACTTAAAGAAATCCCAATCCCTCCGAGCTACACGCTCTAGGGACCTAAACCTTGTCACCACAATAAACAGAATATGCCGGAGGGATAGATTCCTGTCCCAGAGACTTCCCATACTCCAGAATAAACTACCTATCTATATCAAACAAAGCTCCTCATTAGCACTGTTCAAGAAAAATCTTAATGATTGCATGGGAAATAGGAAATTCACCCTGGGGATCACCTCTGTGGCTCTGCTCGACAGTGACACAGGAAAATAATTTTCTTGGGTGGCAAAAGCCAGGGTACCTTTTTGGCTGGGCTTGTATAGGCCCCAGGGCCGATAGCCTAGTACCTACCTATGAACCTGAGATCCTCAAATTTATGCAACAATTTATTTTAAGTGAATCCCAAGATTATCCAAGAGAAATTTATTTTATTTTATTTATGATTTGTTGACCGGGTTAGTGCCAGTAGGCTAGTAGCTTCTTTCCAAGGGAAATCTGCGGTGGTATTTATACTACATGGGGAAATTTGGCCAGGGCATCGGGGAACTTCCCTTGCTGTTTTTGATAGGGGCTGTGGAATCTTTCACATCCACCTTAGCTACCACCAACTCAAGGAAATGGGGCCTTGGTTTAACGTTTAATCGAAACGATGGCACACTCACGAGTACAGCAGTCCCCTTATGCTGCAAAGAAATGCAGCAGAATGAATACTTTCAGCACTTTCTATCTCTTTTGAAGTTCTAGAAATATATATATTCATACATACATATTACTGATTTAACACACACATATATATATATATATATATATATAAACATAAACATACAGTAAGAAATTCAGTATCACATAGTGTTATACAGTGTTAGGAATACAGTGAATCATCAAAGTAATCTTATACAATTAAACACATTAAGAGTCTTGGTATTTCAATAACAACATTTCAAGGTTATCCCAACCGCCAAAAGTCTTAGTATGATTTATAGAGCTTATTCTAGTCACTTCTTTTTTAGTTTTACAATAATATTATTGCTAAATTCAAAAATTCTTTGAATCTAGGAACTGAGCTTGTTTTCCAGTTTTTTTTATAACTTTTCTAGCTACCGCCAGAAGACTCCAGAACATTTTTTGTTGTTTGGCTTTAACAGGTAAAGGAAGTGAAGCATTCATTAGTATTACTGATCTAGTTAAAGAACAATTTTCAGACCATAACCCCTTAAAAATATACTTTTCTCTACTCAATATACATTTAATTTTTCACAATCCATAAACATGTGTCCACTCAGCTTTAATATCTTTTCTGTATCTCCAACAAACCGAAGAATTCATTTTACTAAACTCAGATTTTATACAGAGTAATAAACATTCTATGTATGTATTTCCACATAAAAACATTCCAGTGAAAACTTTAAGAAGTTTGACTAACTGATTTAAGTAACAAAGTTTTATTATTACCATCTTTTGAGTCACTCAGTTCACTACTGTCTAAAATGTTGCAGAATTTTGCATCAAAAATATTATTTATAACTAAACTTATATAACTTGGACAAGCTTCTTTTGTAGGTCAATTTACCTTCAATGATAGCATTCATATATCGATATAATAGAGGAATAGTGTTCTGTACCTGTTGACTCATATTACCTACAAATTCATTTAATTTCTTACTGATGGATATTAAATGGTTAACAAATTCATCCAACTTAAAATCGTTGATTAAATATTCTGGCAACTTAGACTGTCCTTTTTCAAAGCAACCAGACCATAATACTGATCCATTCCTTTTTAGTAAATTCATTTTGCATATAGATATTTTCCTTATCTTAATTTTCTAAAACAGAGTTATGCTGTCATGGTTCTGTTGTGGTTCTAAGCCACATTTTTCCTAAAACAACCACTTTACATTTAAGGGCTGTTAAGGTATCAAAGGATTCAATAAAGCCTACACGATAATTTTGACCGTGTGAGTGGCACATGCGCACAGCCACAAAAAGTTTGATTCATTAAACTCCACCTAGCAGCGCGCACTCACCCACACGTGTGGAAACGTTTGTGGCATGCAAATTACAGCATAAGTAGCTGAATTGTATGCTAATGAAGGAAATCAACATGGTGGAGAGATTCAACAAGCTGTCTGTGCTCATGTTTGCCATGTATGCAAAAGTTTTTTTTTTTAATACAGCCATGCAAAGGAGTCTACACAGAAACTAGAGCAAGTAACTGTCCGTGCATTTGTACAGAACAGACCCAAACATGTAACTCCACACACACAGTACGACATTCCCAGACATGTTGGATGTTAGAAAATTATATTAAAAATAGCAATAATTCCTTATTAAGTGCCATGACATAAATGCCGCTTTGCACCCCCAGCCCCAAATGAACAGTGTATTTGTAACTAATGTAGACAGCTAAAAGTGTAAACCCCATAAAACATAGACTCCCAAACCTGCATTCCTCTGTGTAGATATATACCTGAGTAATACCCTCCCTTGACTGTATAAAATTGGGCTTCCCTTCAGTTTCCCTGCCTACATGGTTGCCAGCTGTGTGGATTCAAGGCTGTCAACATGACGAAGATGCAGTTGAGGTCAAAACTCATTAGAATTGCTGAGTCGCAAAAACTTTAACCATGTAGGGATGTTCACGTCATGTAGGCACTTACACAGTGTTTGTGTTGAATGCATGGCAACATTGAATGATGACATGGGGGAGTTGTCAGGTTACACTTACAGAGGTGTACATGTAGGTCTGTGTAAGGGTAAAAGTGCATGTAAGCAGTGCACAATTCACAAGTTCTGTGTCATCCTTTTTATTGTTTGTTAAAATGTATCATATCCATCCGCATTAAATTAAAATGTATTTTTTTAATTTTTTTTATTTGCACAGTGTGGTGCTTAGCAAAGCCACAGGAAATGGAGGAATAAATGGCAGGTTTCACGGTGCTTGTCACATAACTATTCCTATGGCAGCAAATGTATGTGTAGGGCTAGAGCATAGAAGGTCCTGGGTTCTAGTACAGGGTCTGCAACCTTCCCTCTACCTTTGAACTGCATGTTTGAGCGATATCTCGGGCACAGACATAAGTAATACATTTTCTCGTGTTCACTTTATCTCAGCGTTGGTGGATGCAGTGGGGAGTAGGTGCTCAGCATGCAATGATGGGCACTAACAGAGTTTATATATTCAGTAAAGAAAATGTTTTTTGTAGCTGCTAGTTACAGCATAAGCAGGTGATTTCAGTACGGTGGAGCTATTCAACAAGCTATAAAGCATCAGTCTAGCCTACATTCTGTTTCTTCCTGTGTACTTCCATACCATGGGAATAGACGCAAAGAAATTCTAGGCCTGAAATAAAATTGTTTCATCTACTGCATTTGCAAGGTAAGTCCTGAATATATCTTAACTTGGTGGAGTAATGAAGTAAATAGTGGTGGATTTGTACAGAACATACCTTAACATGTGACAGCAGACACTTATTTTACTTATATGTGTCCATTACTGAGGTTTTCTTTCTTATCCCTCTCCTTACCTTTTTTGCTTGATGCTGCACATAGCACAAATACAGTAAGTGGGTAATGGCTGTGTTTATCGGGGTTGTGCAAAGCATGGTGGACCACCTATGAAGCATATGGACAAAAATAGTAACCAGATACATTCAATTAATGCCATTGGACATCATGAAAACCTGGCCTGGAGTACATATGGCACTGGTTCTAGTACAGAGTTTACAGCCTTTGTTTTACTGCTGTGACATTGCATTTTAAACAATGAAGTGCAATACAGACAGCTGTTTCCTCAACATTCTTGTAGCAATAGGTGTAAGTGTAGGACTGGCATACACTTGGTCCTGGGTTTGAATACACAATATGGCATATAGTATTATTTTTACTGATGTTAGCTATGTGGTCCTTGTTTGTGCACTTCTTATCAGTCTGCAAATAGGTGTAACTTGCAAGCTTTGTTAATCATCACACAAATGTGCTGCTCACTGCTCTATGTAACTATATGCCGATATGCCGCCACATGCTCAAGAGACCATGCTGATGTAATCATCTGTATCGGATTATTGCATATGCAACCATCCCACCAGGGCAGGATCAGACATTGGCTTGGAACCCAGGCACATGTCACCTTAGGTTCTTAGGAGGTTACTAGGCTTTTGGCCCTAGGGTCTTTAAGCCTAGCCATGTTATACCATTGTTCCCTTATTGACCAACTTGTATGGTCTATATTTGCAGTACAGGTATATGGTCATCACTGACTGCCCTTATCCAAGAAGGACATGGGTGACACACCCGGTGTAAATTTGTGGTCTCCCATACAGTTGGCTAAGTTACACTTAAATAGGGTCCTTGAGGAGCTCTGTTTTATGTGAATTGGGATTTTTTTCTAGAGGAGTGGCAATCTCTGGGAGACATATCTGCCACTCCAGCATGTTTTGTCAATGTCACAGGCTAGGTTAAGATCCTAGAGTGAGTAAATTTTGTCCCATGTGACTTGTTGATGTGGGTGTGAGACTGCTCTGTAGGCCAGGCACAAGTTGCAGCCTGTAAAATACAGAGTACAGTTGTAAAGCAAAGTGTGTGATGTGTCTTTAAGAAGCATAGCAAAGTGGTGACCATGCATATATAAATAGCAGGCACATGCTATACCTAGTGCCATTTTGAAAGTGCAGCCAGAGTATGAGCATGTATGAATGTAATAGCTAGTTTGTGTAAGTTTACCTAAGTTAAAGTTAATAAGCTTCATTCATGATGTGTTTGTACATAATAAATCTGCTTGAACAGAACTCACAAAGTGTCGTCTATTACATCCTGACTAGACAAGCGACATGGTGTTAGAACCGGGATTCCAGCGATTGATATCCAGAGCTATGAGGTGCAGAGATAACAGTGAAGGTAAACTAAGGGAAATGCGCATGACAAAGGGCCAGAAAAGAGCTAAAGGTAATGAAAACTTGTATGAACAGTTTATTTTATAAAAAAATAATAAAATGGAGCATTACAAGGGCACAAACTGCATTATTAGACAAGTGAGAGGCACAAAAGGTTTATTGATTAAGCAAAATGTTTAAGATTAAGGTATTTGATAAAACGATTGTTAGAAAAGCAAAACTAGTGTGTTTAGAGCAAAATGGGCATGCTTAGAGTAAAACGAGCACAAGAAAAGTACAATGGGCATGAAAAGAGATTAAACAAGCAAAACAAATATAAAAAGGGCACATTAAGCATAAATAAAGCAAGGCAACTGCATGTCTTTGGCAACATGCTGTGTTCTGGCATAGCTATGACTTGGAATTGTATTAACGGCATAACTAGAGTTATTCAGAGTATCTCAAAGTGTGTAAAAGTGCTTACAGTGTGTGCTTATTACTGTGCATGTATTCCGAGGAGTTCATTTGTGCGCAAGGTGCAACTATTTTGTGAAGTATAGTCCAAGTACAGCCATTTTGAAAATGTTCTTGTGCTGCGTGTGTCTATTTGCAAGGTACCACCATTACAGAGTGTTTCTTGCACTGTAAAGAATTATCTAGCAAAGTACTGCCATTTGGGGGAATTTTCAGTGTGGCATATACTGTTTATTCTCAAAGTGCAATTACTTTGAGATGTTTCTTCTCCCAACTTCTTCTGCCCAGTTCATTCACACAGTGCAGTTATTTGAAATGTTTCTTACACTGATAAGAAGTGATTTCTTACAGTACAGTGATTTCAAGAGTATTGCAGTGCCCGGGAGACTTACTTTGCAAAGGTCAGTTGTTCAGAGGCTTGTTGTGTTATTGGCAAAGTTACAAATACTGGCATAAATTTCTGGAGTGTGTGTGTGTGTGTGTGTGTGTGTGTGTGTGTGTGTGTGTGTGTGTGTGTGTGTGTGTGTGTGTGTGTTCATGCATACTTGCAAAACCATTCACTGGTATGTGGTAATATGGCAGACGGATTTTGAAAGCCCTTACCACTTGTATTTGATCAGAATATTGCAGAGAATTGGAGGATATTTGAGCAAGAGTACATTATTTTTATACAAGCAGCTTATTCTGACAAAGATGCATACACCAGGCATTCATTTTGTTAAACCTATCTGGGTCAGAGGCCATTGAAAGAGAGCGTTCATTTGTGAATGCACCAGCAGTATATGAGGGAGAAGGTGAAAATTGTCATATTGCTGTGCAGGCTGAACCAAGGGAAGACCCCAAGTATTTGAAGAGCAAATTCAGAGAAATGTGCAACCCCCAGACAAATATTTCATTAGAGAGGTATTTCAGGAGATCAGAAATCAGGGGAAAATTTTGCAGCTTATATTACTGACCTGAAAAGCAAAGCTAAGATGTGTTGATTTGGTGACTTAAAAGAGGAATTGCTAAAGGTGAGAAACGTTTTGCTTCGTGACAGTGATTTAACATTGAGTAAAGCTATTGAGATTTGTCAAATCCATGAAGTTACAGAAAAGCACACAAGTATGCTTGCAAGTGATAAGAGCATGGTCAGCAGGCTCCAGAGCAAATGTAGACAGCATGCAACACGTGGCAAACAAAAACAGGCCTAAGCACATGGTAGCCACAGCCCCTGCATGTTCACCATGGAAACCACATAGTTTACAGCAAGTTTTAAGAAAGGAGCATGCTCAGTGCAGTAAAAGCACGAGTCAGCAAAACCTAAATCCAGCTTTATTGTTAAATGTCGCAATTGTGGTGCCAGTCATGAGTCCAGAACAGGGAATGCTTAACATTTGGTCCGCAATGTCACAAGTGTAAAAAATTGAATCGTTTTCGAAAGTTTTGCAAATCACGTAAGCCTCACACAGTTATAAAAAAGGGTCACTCGAAAAAGCAAGTTGATCATATAGAGAGCTGCAACTCTATTTTCTATATACATGGTGTATCAGTAATTGGTGAAAAGGTTGATGCAGTGAATTTGTTGGCAAAGAACAAAGTGTTTTCTACTGTCCAGACCAATGGTAAATCCACTGACCTTAAAGTAGATACTGGTTCAAAGTGTACTGTTATGTCCGCAGGCACATTTGCTAGAGTGAGAACTAATGAACAACTCTATGTGGCTAGTAGTGTGAAATGTTGCTTATGGAGGTGAAGAAATTCAAACCAAAGGCTCAGTAGTGCTTTCATGTTATTTGGCTAAGAACTGTTACAGCTTGTTATTCTATGTAGTTTGAAGACCTGTGCAGTCATTATTGGGTCTCAGAGACAGTTTGAGAATGAATCTGCTTTCTTTTACCAAAGAAGTTCATCATATAAGCGCATATCCTAGTTCCAATTTTCCTGAAGCCATTTTCTCAGAGTATGCTGATATTTTCGATGACAGGTTGGGCAAACTTCCAGTTGTGTATTCTATGAGGTTAGGCCCAGGGGTCAGTCCAGTGGTCAGACCAGCAAGAAAAGTTCCAGTAGCTATGCAAGATAAAGGCAAAGCTCTGTTGGATAAAATGGTACAGAAAGGTGTAATTTGTCCAGTTACAGAAGTAGCTGAATGGGTGTCGTCCATGGTAGCAGCCCACAAGAAAGGCTCAGATGAAATCAGAATATGTATTGACCTAAGAGATTTGAACAAAGCATTAAAGAGACCGCATCATCCAATGTGTACAGTCAAAGAAGTTGCAGCCCTAATACCGAATGCTACTGTTTTTATCTGTCTTGGATGTAAAATGTTCATTTTGGCAAGTGATGCTTGATCACAATCCTCATTACTGACCACTTTTGGTACCCCATATGGCAGATACAGATTTCTGAGGATGCCATTTGGAATAAATTCTGCAAGTGAAGTTTTCCAGCGTGCAACGCAGCAAATCTTTTCAGGTTATCCCTGTGCTGTAATAGTAGATAATTTACTGATTGGAGGCAATGGTGAAGCAGTGCATGAAAGAAACCTTGAGAGTTCTAGACAGAGCATGTGAAGTGAACTTAAAACTCAATCCTCTAAAGTGCAAATTCAGACTACCAGAAGTTACATATGTAGGTCATTTATTTATACCAGACTTCAGTGAGTTGACAGCACGTTTAAGAAAGCTAACACGTATGTTACATGGTCTTGGTTGGAACAGCAGCAGAAGGCATTTGAAGACCTTAAGCAGAAAATTGCCACCCCACCTAAATTAAGATATTATGATGTCAATAACCCAGTCATTCTTTCCTGTGATGCTTTAAAATTTGGTTTTGGCGCAGTTATTCTTCAAGAAGGCAGACAAGTAGCCTGTGCATCTAGAACACTTACCCAAACTGAGATGCAATATGCTCAAATTGAGAAAGAACTTTAGGCAATAGTATTTGCATGTTCAAAGTTTCATGATTGTATCTATGGTCAAGCTATTCTGATTGAAACTGCTCACCAACCTCTAGTTACTGTTCTATAACAGCCTATGCATTTCACTCCAGTGAGATTACAAAGAACGATATTCAAATTAAAAAAGTACAACTTCAAAATGGTCTATACAAAAGGCAAACTTCTTAATCTGGCTGATACCTTATCCAGATCACCCAGAAATACAACGGAATAGCTTGATGCCAACAGTTTTGACTTTGACGTAATGGAAGTGTGTAATTTTTCTACCACTAGTCTTGGTGAGCTGAGAGATCATACAAAGACTGATCTAATTTTGCAAACACTCAACCACTACATTAATGTTGGATGGCCGAAAGCAATCTAGTGTACCACCTGAATTGCAAACTTATTTTCCTTACAGAGATGAGATGCTGACGGAAGATGGCATCATTATTTTCGAAGATTCTAAAATTGTTGCTCCTGCTTCCTTACAACATGAATATATCCAGATTTTGCATTGTCACCCAGGTTCCAAATCTACCAAAAGAAGGACAAGAGAACTAATATTTTGGCGTTCACTAGTGAAAGACATTGATAAAGTACTTGTTCAGTGTACAATAGTACTAAACCTCATTTGCAAAGAGAACCACTTTAGCTAAGTCAAGTCCCTAAGCTACCTTGGTCAACAGTAGCCCCTGACATATTCGAGTGGAACAATCAGCATTATTTAGTATTGTTAGACTCTTATTTGGACTGGTTTGAGATTGACTTACTACCTAATGTAACATCCACTACTGTTATCACTAAGTTGAAATGTCATTTCTCAATCCATGGTAGTCTACACAAAGTTATTTCTGACAATGGTACTCAATTTACTAGTCAGTTGTTTCAGAAATTTGCATGAGAATGGGACTTTATACATGTTACAAGTAGTCTAAAATATCCACAGTCAAATGGACTAGCTAAACGTGCAGTGCAGAGTGCAAAGCAATTACTTGAAAGGTCAAAACTTGACAATACTGATGTCTTTTTGAATTTACTTAATCTCTGAAACATATCCTGTGACAATATACTTGGCTCACCTGCTCAGAGACTTCTATCCAGGCAAACTAGTACACTGCCTATTAGTTTCAGTTTATTGAAGCCTAAAGCTAAAAACAACAGAACCATCGAAGCCCAATTATTCAGGAAGCGTTCTCCCCAGAAGTCCATTTATGATACATCAAGCAGATTTCTTCATCCATTTAAAAAAGGAGAAACAGTGAGGATACAAACAGCTAAAGTTTTCAACTGGATTGGTCAAGTAACAGGTATATGTACTGAGCCAAGATCCTACTTCGTACAATCTGAGGGTGTGGAGTACAGGAGAAATCACAGGCATTTTCTTCCTGTACCAGAACTGATATGGCAGCATTGTTCCTGTGATCTCGGAACAATCTAATGTTCTTGTTCCAGAATGTGTCTTACCTTCTGATTTTAACTCTAATGATGTTTCCAATATTCCTAAACTTGAACATTATGCAGAGACAGTTCCATTTGCTAAGTCTAATTCTCAGTTTTATGTCACACGATTTGGTCGCACTTCCAGGCTATTGTGAAATACACAGCGACTTGGCCATAACTGTATATAGGTACATAGTTCTGTATAAAAGCATTACAAAAGCTATTTGCATGTCAACTGATATTCTCAGCATTGCATAGTCTGTTTCTCAAAGAGGGAGTATGTAGACCAGAATGTGTGATGTTAGCAAGTGATGAACGTGCATGTATAAATAGCAGGCATGTGCTATACCCAGTGCGATTTTGAGAGTGCAGCCAGAGAGTGAGTATGTATGAATGGAATAGCTCATTTGTATATAAGTTTACCTAAGTTAAAGTTAATAAGCTTCAATCGTGATGTGTTTGTACATAATGAAGCTGCTTGAACAGAACTCTCAAAGTCTCCCCTATTACAGCCTGACTAGTCAAGCAACAACAGTGACAAGGCCTTCAGTCTGTCCTTGTAGGTAATGTGTTGCAGGCCCTGAATTGTCTTGGTGAGAAAGCTCTGAGGTCTCACCCGCTGCTGCAGGTGTTTGGTGAGGTTCATGCAAAAGAGCGTTATACTGTGTTACTGTTCTGATGAGTTTGACTACAATGCTATCATGCATTCTTGAGATCTGTATGTGATGGCGTGTCTTATGATGTGTACCATACGTATGTACTGGAAAACATTAAAAAGAAAGGTTATAAAGTAATGACACACATTGAAGTTCCTGACTTCACAACCCTTACAAGAGAATAAATTAGAAAGTACTGACATGAGGATGCTATCCACTGTATAGTTTGGCAAGGCAAATATAACTGGCAGGTACAATTATCAGTTGACAACACAAATGCAGATATACTAGGCACTAATGTAGCTATGCACCCTGTGCATCAGACACAAAGCTTTTGTATCCCTGAATCCAAAAGAGAGAAAAACAGGGATATGGCACAGTTATCATCACTTGCACAGGGTGCTGGGGGGAGAAGGAGGCCTAGGCTGACACAAATGGTTAGTGAGTGTGTATGAGGGAGAAAGGGAAGCAGGCAGGCTGTGGGGGCCCTCCATGTGAAAGTGGTGTGTGAGAGTCTGCATGAACACAGCCGAGCTCAGTGCTAGCTCTAGGTCTTGGTATGTGGGACAGGTGTGAACTGTGCATGGTAGAGGTGACAATTCATCATTGTTGCCTCTGACCACGAGAACTGGCTCTGCCAGAAGTTTCACTGGCACCTCCATTCCCAAGGTCAGATGGAGTGCTGCTACTTCAGTGTGACAGATGTCTGCTTGATATGCTCCCTCAAGGGAATGCCCAGGATCACGACCCCATGGCCTGCCACGTCTTGGTTGGACAGCAAAATCACTGATGGATAAACAGAAGTACTCCCACTATGGGAACATGATCGGGCATGGCCACATTGGCTATCAGCAGATGTTGTGGCTGATCTGTGCCCACAATGACACTGTTCCCCTCCCAGCAGATGTTCCATCACAGACACTGCTCATTTCGTGACAGACACCCTTTGGTTCATCATAGGCACCCCTCGTTCCAGTGCATCATTCATCTGATCCAGGGAATCGGTAACACAGTGGAGGCAGTCATAGATTCATAGGTAGGTACTAGGCTATCGGCCCAAGGGCCTACGCAAGCCTAGCCAGCAAGGTTCCCTGGCTAACGCCACCCAAGAATGCATGCTTGACTGCTACATCCACAACCCTGAGCATTTGTCTGGAGTGCCTTTCTGAACATGCCAGTGCCTCCATAACGGCCCTAAACATATATTGACATGGGAAGAGACATCTGCACCAGGTGGAGGAGGGACAGCTGGCCCTCGCCGAGCACCCCTAGCAACTCTCCTGCGTGGCACCTCGCCAACACTTTGGCTACGGCCAGACTCAACAAGCACTGAAGCCGCAGGAGCCACACTTCCCTACTGAGTGTCATCGCCCTCCAGCTCTCCTATATCTGTGGGATCAGTGAGCTGGGTAGGCTTAGGCCTACTGGCTGCATCTGGGGAAAAAGAAGGGGATGGCTGGATGTCAACTTCTGTGTCAGATTCAGCCTCTGCACCCCCGACTTTGCCTCAGTTTTGCCACCATCATCAGTGTCTGATGAGACACTGACATCAGGTGGCACAGGGCCCACACTCCCACTGTCATAATCACCTGTGATGAAAAGGGAAAAACATAGGCATACATTAATACCTGCAGTGCCATGGTGCAATATATGCTAAACAACTAACAGCGCTGCCACTATTACAGACAATAACAGCAATACATGCAACAGTCCTAAAATGAAACATTATATTTATAGAAATTGATCTGCAGTACTGAAATAACTTTATTTGGCTTACCACCTGCAGGAGGCATATGTCACTGGATTCCTGACGGTCCTGAAATAAGTTAAGCAAAGTGTAAAGCCAACATCATCACATCTAACAGTAAGACAGGGGTTCTGCATGCACTCCTGTCAATCTACAAGAAGTATTAGTTTAACAAGAACATGGCTGACAACTCCAAATTGAGATTATCACTGTACCAAAAAGAAATGTGACACAGAACTAACTTTTATTTCAGTTGTTTTACTGTACAGCAGTATTCAGCTGGTCATATAACAAAGCCTACCTGGAAGCTTTTCCTGGAATTGAGAAGGAGTGACACCCACATCATTCACATGTTCTGGGCCACTCTGCTGTGAGTTGTCCTGTTGCAGAAGATTTGCCAGGAATTCTTCATTGGGGGTGAGAGGTGGTTCTGCAGCAGGCCCACCCCAGGTTACCCTCTGTTCTTGGGTAACAGCTGCTGCACACCTCTGTGCAGAGGTTATCATGTCAGTGGCCCTGTCGAGCACCTGCTGATAAGTCCAGCTATTGCTGCCCACGGCATTTATGTTTGCAGTGATCTGCTGCCATAGTCTCAGCCTCTCTGACATACTGGGACGACCCGTTCCAAGATGAAAAGACCCATGTTGACAGAGCTCATCAACAATTATTGCATTCTCTGCCTCACTGAAGGGGTATCTGCATCTCAGTGACATTTTCGGTCCTAAGAGACAATAGAATGATAATACACTTAAGTATCACATAATTACAAAGATAAAACAGTTAAGGTAGGCAGTCAGTAGTACCCACTGGAAAAACATAAAACATACTACAGATGTGAAATGCTAACAATAAGCAGAATGCAAAACAAGGAGGGTAGCAAGAACAACATATCCTTGTATATACCATAGCAGTAACTCAACTGTGATCCCCCCAGAAGAACAGTCCATTCTTATCTTTGCACCTCCACACTCAAAAGAACAGGCATATGAACCATTTTGCTAATAAAACACATCTGTAGTGCTAAACATGCATTCAAAGGACCTGTCCCTGAAACAGTTGTATATATGTATCACACAACTTATTATTTTCATGTATTGTTAATCATTTGTACCTCTGAAATGGCTTGACAAACACGACCATACCATCAGCACACTTCTAACTTATGCATACAGATAACCGTGTAAAAGGCTTTGCTTCACATTATTCATTAATACATTTCAGCATATGCATTATGTAGGTAACAAAATGACAGCATATCTGCTAGAGTTCAATATTCCTCTGTAAAAAATAGCTTTGGAAATATTTTGCTTTTCTGAACATGTAATAAGTATCCTCACCACCAGCTTGGCTAGCTACACATTTGCTTTTTTGTAGTGGAGTAGATTATTATTAATGGATTGCATCTGTGTAGGCTGTGTTTCAGAGATGCTAATTACAGCATAAGCAGCTGAATTGCATGCTAATCTACCAGTCTGGTGGAGCTGTTCAACAAGTTATAAAGCAACCATGTAGACTTCATGCTGGATTTTCCTGTGGATTTTAAAAGTAGTAGAGTACAGACACAGAAAGTCTGCACAGACAAAATGTTAGGAGCTGCTGCTTAACTCCATTTATATGCGCTACATGCTGCAAACAGTGCTGCTGTTTCTGCCAATAGGCCTAGGCCGAGACAGAGAAGAGTTTTTAGGCCACATTTAACATCACAACATACACAACATGGACATTGTAGAGTGCTACAGGGTGGACAGGGACACAATACAGGATCCCTGCGACCTCTGCCGGCCTCAACTCAGAGGCACAGCTTTTAACTCCCCATGTATTGGCTGTGTACTGCTTGCATCACAGTCAGCCCTGAATAGGGTTGCCACCTTTTTAAATGCCCAAAGTGGGACATTTTTTGTACAAATGTCAGATTTTGCAGGCCGAAACATACCCACAGCCAGTACAAAGGACAAAACTTCACTTTTTTGCCTAAATAAAAGCTTATTCTTGTAGCATTTTAGTTGCTTATTCTGTTTTGTATAACATTTAGGTGTTTCAGATACAGAATAACTGTTTTATGCACCTATTACATAAAATATAGGGAATAATTGTGCCCTAAAATCTCAGGACATTTGCCATTTTTACAATTTTTTTGCAGGGCACAACTGCCCAAAGAGGGACTGTCCCTCGCAAAGTGGGACAGGTGGTAACCCTAGCCCTGAACTAACACTGTGGCTACTGCTGCATTTATAAGCTAAGTCTTGAACATGTACTGGATTGTATAATAATATTATGACATGTCCTTGTATTTCATCACTTTGTACATTAAGCATCTACATGGTGGGAGATGTGTACAGAAATTAATGTCACATGTAACAGCAGAGAGTTATTTGACTTGTATATCTCCATTAGAAAGTAGTAGGTCTCAGGCCTCAACATTGATACCTCCCCAAAGTAATGGTGATCACTGCATGCCCTCAGTTTAGCACCATACTTTTGTAATGGGAAATCATAACAGAGAGAAGTTCCAAAGTAATGAGACACATAACAGTTTCCTGCTTCACCACTCTCACAAGAACAAAATGGCAGGATGCAAAACAAGGAGAGTAACAAGAGCAACATATCCTTGCTTGTGCCATAACATTAGCTCAGCCTGGGTCCACCCCCCTCCTCGAAAGAACATTATACCTTTGTATGTGCCTTGACAGGAACCCACCTTTGCTACCCACCCCCAAAACAGCAGTCTATGCATATTTGTGCTATCTAACCTTCCATTAATTTTATGGCAACTGCATGTCATAGTGTTCCCAGTTAACATCCTCACACATTTTAAGGTAAATGATATAGACTGGCTTACACACTGCATGTCTCTGAGTACTGGTCAGATAACTGATGAATGACCAAGAAACACAGAAAGGTAGGACACAGCTGTATATTTGCAAGGGATACTTATAGCAGCTTGTGTGATCACGAAGTGTACTACATCCAAATATATTAAATAGAATACATTAACAAATAACAGGTTATGCCTTGATATCAGTGTACATTGAGTTGCAATTGGTTGTGTGATGAATTACATCATGTATTTGCGGCTCCTATTTTTTGATGGTGCATTGCAGTGAGAGTTAGGATCGGACCTGTGTAGTCATACCTCATATGTACTAACATTTTCTGCTGTGTATGTTATAGAGTGATTTCCCGCATTTCAACTAATTTTCCATTTTTTATATATTTTTTTTGGGGGGGGACACTGTTTGTGTGATGAGCCATTTAGCACAAATGGCTTTGGCTGTGTGCATATCATTTGTGCTTAGAGTGGTAGTGCATAAACTGGATGAATGGGCCACCCAGGTAGCAGATAGGACCCAGACAGCCACATGCATGCATTAGATGCATTCAGTTAATACTATTGGCCATCACACAAACACATTTCCCGGCAGTGCATACTCTCCCACAACGTGTTTGAGCGATGGTAAGCAATGCTCAACACTTTCATATATTGCAAAACCAGAAAGTGTGGACTCCCAGTAAGTGCAATACCCACAGTTTGCGAGAAAACGTCACTCTACATTGGTTTTGATCTGTGATAGGCACGGCAGGCTTTCCTGGAGAGTTTTTGAGATTCTGTGCTCTAAGGTGGGGTATCCAGTACCCCACAGTTTTTGTTGGACTGTTAGCAGCTGGGTAGTCATAAGAGTAAACAAAGGTATTTATTAGGAGTTTGTAGTGTTAAAGGCAAAGGTAATAGTATAGAGTCAAATAACTGTATCAGTGCTTTGTATGTCACATATGATGTTACTAATGTTCTCCCTTTTTTCTCTCACGCCAACCCATTTCTCTTTTTTCATTTTTTCCCCCCACACCACAGAGGGGTTAGGCCTGTCCCATGGGATCCTCCTGGTTCCACTCCAACGGCTACAGCACCGCTGCCCAGCATATGTGCTGCATGACCTGGTAGCACCCCCTCTGCTGCCCATACACTACCTGGTCCCCTTAGGTAGTTCTGCCCTGTAGGATAGGCCAGTGATTCCCTCCTGGAGAAGTGGTGAGTTTATCACCCACTATGAACTGCCAGGGTTAGTGCGTAGGATTGTCCATCACACAGTTGGTGCACACCTACACTGGATGGAGACACTGCTCTCCATCATTGTTATGTATTAAATAACACAAGTTGACACAGACATCAGACACTGCAGCCATCAGTGCACTGAGGTGATGACAGTCCAGTGGATGATGACTTGATTTGCAGTGACACCCAAGTGGACGTCTATGGGTTTGTGATGTCCCCACCCTCACCCCAACCATGGTGTTTGCCTACCTCATCTGTCCTTCACCATCCTTGTCTTTTTTTCTTGTTTGTCTTGTCTGTCTGCAACTGCTTCCTCACCTGCCCAACTTACCCCACCCATACATTCATACAACCCTTCACCAACATTCCTTTCTCTCTCTCAAATAAAAAAAAATCATCCCATATATAGCTCTCTATTTCACACACATGTCTTCATGACACACATGAATTGGTCCAATTCCCTATACAGCAGATTGTGTTGTGGTCACCTCTCTCTCTGGAGGTGACAGTCCAAATTCAGCTAAATTTGTGCTTATATGCTCATATTTCTTTCTTGAAGAAATAGATAACTATCGTTCTTTCCTTCATCCTTCCTGCACCCATTGCTTTTCTTTAAAGCATGATTGCGAAATGGTGCGCATCGTGCACTAATGCACGGCTACGGCAAAGCCAGTTATAAGTATTATATACAGTTGTATTGGAAACCAGTACCATCTAACCATATTTTAGAGCCTCCATATCAACTCTCACACTTAATTTGGACTTGCATGTAACATTATTTGAACCTATTGCATATACCTAGATTCGAACCCAGTACCATCTGAACACAAAAATAAATGTATCACTGCATTAACAAGTGGTGCTGCAGACTCAGTTTATTAGCAGGTATATTTTAGTGACTCTATAGCAGATGGCAGACTTAACTGCTGTTGTATACACCTTCTACTTAACTGAATCTCTGGCTGCAGGAATTAATGCAGTGATAACATCCTTTTTGGGGCAAATGGTTTAGATAGGTAATACATTAAAGTATTTTGGTAGTAGCATTGTTTAGCGCAGCATTGTACAACATTGCGCACTGCTGTTGTATAAAACTGAGTCTCATGCAGTAATGCTTTATAAACATTACAGGGGATCGCGCAATGCAGTTCATACAAATTTAATGAAGAAGATACTACATTAGTAATATGGGGAGCAAGCACAGGGGAGTACAAAGGGAAATCTTTCTTAAACTGTGTCACTTACTATTGACTGTATTAAATACATCTGGTAGCTAACTGACTCTATGGCAGCAAGTGTTAATGCATTGTTAGATGCACATGGTGCTGGGTTCAAATATGGGTGGAAGTAGTAGTTTTACAAGTCTGTATGATACTTTAAATATATCTACTTTTATTGCTACCATTTACCCCTGCTTTGCATTGGTGCACACCATCTCGCAGTAATTATTTAAAGAAAAGAAATGGGGAAGACAGGAAAAGGGGGAAGAACAAAGTGAACTGAGGGAAGGAACGTAGAGGAAGGATGTAGGAAAGAACCATAGCTATCCATTTCTTCAAGAATAGAACATGAACAGATATGCACAAATTTAGCTGAATTTGGATGACTACAACACAAACTGTTGTACAGGGAATTGGACTGAATCATGTGTGTCATAAAAACACATGGTGAGCTATGTATGGGACGATTTTTTTTTTTTTTTTTTTTTTTTTTTTGAGAGAGAGGAATCTTGGGGAAGGACTATAGGAATGTCTGGGTGAGGTACGTTAGGCAGGTGAAGAAGTAATTACAGACAGCCAAGACAAGAGATAGGGACTGTGAAGGACACATGAGGTGGGTGAACGCCATAGTTGGGGACAGGGTGGGAAATCGAGCTCCCATACACATCGAGGTGGTTGAGGCTGAGAATCTAGTCTTCACCCAGTGGACTGTCATCACTGTCACCTCACTGCACCCCAGGCTGCCGTATCCGACATCTGCTTTTCCTATGAGTGCTTTGTATGAGGATGGAGAGCAGGTGCTCCATCCAGCATGAGTGGATTCATAGTGTGACACACAGTCCTACTCACCATCCCTAGCAGCTCTTGTTGGGTGATAAACTCACCATTTCTGCCACTGCTCCTGGAAGGAGCCACAGGCCTATCCTCCTGGGCAGAATTACCTGAGGGGCCAGGTAGTGCAGGGGTGGCAGAAGAGGTGCTACCAGGTTGTGCACCACACATGGTGGGCAGCGGTGCTGTAGCCGGTGGAGTGAGGACAAGTGGATCTCTTGGGATAGGCCTACCCCACTGTGCTGTGGGAAAAAAAAAATTTAAAAAAAAAGAGTGAAAAGGGTTGGGGTGAGAGAGAAAAAAGGGAGAACATAAGTAACTTTATATGTGATATACAAAGCATTGATACAATTATTTCACTTTATTCTGTTTCCTTTACTTTTAACATGACAAGCTCCTAACAAATTTCTTCCTTACTTTTAAGACTACACAGTTCATAACAGAGGCACACTATAGTACAGATTACAGCCACCAGTCCCTGATGTGTGTGTATACTGCACATGTGCGTGTTCAACTTATACTGATTACAGTTTATAGAAGGCCATTTGTGCCACTGGTACAGAGGTATGAAGTTACATTCCAATATTTATGAAAACCTAACTGTATTATATATTTGGGAAGTATGTTTTTTGAACACACAACAGATGACTACTCTCAAATACTGTACTATTCTTTTGTCCTGCAGGCTACTGCATGCATACTTTCCTTTTACAGTTTAGAGATGCATGCTCACTGTTATTTGAGAATATGGCACCATTGCTTTGTGCTATAGACTAAGGCATGGATAGTTTCTTTTACAGTTGGTATATGCATGCTCAGTTTAATACAACTGTATCAAATACCAACTAAATGGTCCTTAACTTTTAATACTACTAAATTACTATACAAATTATTATTATTATAACACTATTTAGACAGTACTGTTCTGATGCATATGTACCACATGCCTTTCGCATCCTTACCAAATGCGCGGCATGGGACCTGACATTTGAAGCTCAGTCTGCAGCAGCTGTGGAAAAAAGAGAGCAGAACAGAACACCATTATGAATACCGGTCTTGACTGTATTCAACTTTTAACTCTTATAGTTACTCACTGAAATTGATACTTACACATCTCTGGGCTGTCCCCTGCACTAAATTCCCCCATCCAGTGGTCGAGGGTGTCCTACTTCCTCCTCTGGAGGTCATCAAAGTGATGTCTGCATTGCTCACCATGGTGGGGGATACCTGTAGCACTGGTTAAAACCCTGGAAATACTATTCCAGGCTTCAGACTTGTTTTCTTAGCCTGAATAGGCCCGATGCAGCAAACGGGGACCATGCTCCGTAACTAGGAATCCAACAAAGACGTTGGACTCCTGGACACTCCACCTCTGTGCCCGAAAACACGCACCGTCTCCAGCAACTCCTGGCATGCTTGCCATAGCTCAAGCTCAATGTATAATTAGGATTTCCTGCCAATTGCATTTTTATGCTGTTTTCCAACCTATCGGATGTCTCATGCTTACTGAGAGTGCCCGTATTTTGGTTTTGCAACATTTGAAAACATTGCACATCACTTACCATCGCTCAAATATAGTAGACATGGGTGAACCCCTTGGGCACCATGTTTGCATGATGGTAAGCAATGTGCAACAGTGGTAAACAATGCAATTTCAAGATTATTAGGTATACAGGCACTTATGTAACTGTGCTAGTCAAACGAACCATGTCTACAGTTCTAAGAAGGTTGAGAAAGCAGTACTGTATGTTGCACTTCATTGTTATAATCTGCAATCTCACAACAGTGACACAAAATTTGTACACCCTGTACTAGAACCCCGGACCACATGCATTCCACACCTACACTTAACACCTCCTGCCATGGGATTAGTGACATCATATGCCCTATTTTAGTAGTTATCGCAAAGCCCTCACTTTTAATTGTAGCACGGATCGCCTCTTACTGTGTTTGTATGATAGCCATTATTATTAATTGAATACATCCGTTTTATATCTGTGTCTGTCTGTGTCTTCTCTACAACCTGGGTGGTCCATTTCTCCAGTTTGTGTGCTGCTGCTCTTCGCGCAAACCAGGTGAGCACAGCCAACATGAACATGATTATGCCAAGCAGCACATCTCGCAAACATTGGCCTAAAAAATAAAAACTAAACAGTAACAAAATTGTGAGATTGTCTAGAGATTTTTGCAGAATGTCCAAATTTTTGCATCATATTTTTGGGGTGTTCCTTGTAAAATGTGTGGTTTACTGGGATATATCACTGAAGATTGACATCAGAATGATATGCATTTCAGTTTCAAACTTCATATCCTTCAGAACATGCACACTAACACCAGTCCTATTCTACCTAGTTTCTGTGTTTATCAGACATGTGTAGTAAATCTGTTCCTATTTTTGTCCCTTTGCCCCCCCCCATTAGTTTAGTGTTTGTCCGGACTTCTTGCACTTACAGGTTGGGTGGTACGATCTACATTCTCAGTCTACAGGTTTGGTGGCCAACAACACTGGTGCCACGAAAAATTGCTTATGTGCACTGCACATCATTAATATTTATGGCGTTATGCCACGTGGTGAATGAAAACGCTCTGTGTATGCTGTGCGTGAAACCTACACAGAGTTTATTGAATCCTGCTGACCATGTTCTTTAAGTGATTAATCTGTCACTTTCTCATATACACTTGCAAGTTCAATAAATAAATAAAAAATATTTCAGCTGTTTTGATAGCTCTTCCATGATTCAACATGGGATGTGAAGTATTTCTGGAGCGGAGTTCATTTTTTTTTTTTAGAAAACTAGATAATTTTTTTTTTCTAAATAAAAAAATTGTTGATAAAATCCTTTTAGTTTGCAATTCTGTGTGCTGTCATTTTACTTTTCCTGATAGACAGCATATGTTAAAAGTCAAGGAAAAGTAAAATGTGTCTAATTGCATGCACCCCAGTCATTTCCAGATAGGCTGCTGTCCTTTCAGTAGCTTGCAGTGCTGACGTGGTTGAAGCCAGAAGTCCACTTAAAGAATCACTATTACTGTTAATTTTATCACTGTATCTTAGTAACAAACAATGTTAAGTTGTCATTCTCGCCTTCATTCTTGCTGGATGGGTTCGGAGCCGATCCTCAGCTCTGACTCGGCCTATAATATAGCTCGAGAGCTATTTTTACTGGCTCGAGGCAGCCCTATATCCCACAATACCATGCGCTAACTCCCCAGATCTCGTTTGCCGCTTCGCTGCGAGGTTGCATTTTTTTTACCAGCTCAGGTCAGTGTAAAAATTTCTTTCTTTTTGTGAGGACTTTTAAATTTTAAGGTTAGTTTTCCCTATCTGTTCATTATCTTAACCTTAAAAGCTTAACAGTTTTCGTTAAGCCCCCCCCCCCCCTCCTTTAGTCAAATTGATAAATGGGCCTTCGGGCTTTAATTTTTTCTATAGTTATCCCTATAGTTTGCCCTTATTGAGTGGGTGTGTGTGTGTTTTCCTAGTCAGCCCTTTAACTTCTCCCCTTGTGTGAGTGTTTGAGTGAGTTGTATGTGCTGACTGTGTTAGACTGTTAGTGTCCACTATAATGTCCAAAGACTCTAAAGTCTCAGGATTCAAGAAGTGTGACTCGTGCTGTCAGAAGATGTCTCTGACAGACGGTCACACTTCTTGCGTTTATTGCCTGGGACCCTTGCACCTGCAGGACTCTTGTTCCGTTTGTCACGGATTTAGTTCAAGAGTCCTGCAGGAGCGCCGCAATAAGCTAATTTTGAGGGGCTTATTGAAGCCTGATGACTCCCCGTCTAAGTCTGGCTCGGGGAAGTCGTCCAAGCCCGCCAAACCCTCGGCTCCAGTTCTTGAGTCGATGGCTGGCGGAACCGAAAGTGCTCCGACATCGGCTCCAGTCGGATCCGATGCGAGCAAGACTTTGCCCGCTCCGAAACCCGTATCGGAGCTGACAACAGCGCGCAAGCGCTCTAGGTCACCCTCCGTAGAGTCCATTCGTTCGGCTCCAGGATCGCCCTTACTGTCGGAGCGGAGTCATAGGATTCATTCCTCTAGGTCTTCCAGGCTGTCCGACCATGACATTGAGAGGGTGGTCAGTAGACTCCTCAAGTCTCAGGCACTGGCCCAAATACTCCAAAGCCCATCTCACCAGACTGTGGCTCCCTCGGTGCCAATTTCATTTCCTCCTCCGACTCTTCAGTTGAGCTCGGAGCTGGAGTTTGTCAGAACCGGGACCTTACCCACGTCGGAGCCGATACTACCACCTTCGGCCCCGGCGTCGTCAGCTCCGACCTCTTCATTGGTGCCGTCCGTGGAGAGGTCCGGATGCCGAGACTCCATTGTCGGCTCCGAGGGGGCGAGTGGCATCGGACCCTTGTCCGACCCCGTTCTCCCTCTCGGAGCATCGGCGCTGGTTAGTTCGGCCCCGACATCATTCTCAGAGCCTTCTCTGTTGGCGCCGGGAGCGGTCCTGGTATCCTCGGAGCCAGGACTTTCTTCTGTGCCTGATAGGGGAGCCTTTGAGGTGATGAGGAGCATGCTGGATCCGGTGTCCGCTCCAAGGTTGGTTCCTTCAGCTCCTCCCTCTACAGTGCCTGTTACGGTCTCTGGTCATCCTCTGGCAATTGATAGCAGAGATCCAAAGCATAGGGTACCCACTTTGGGTGTCTCTTCTTCGTCCGAGGCCTCCCCTGAAGCTTCAGGGGAACCCCCTAGGAAAAGAAAGTGCAAGAGGAAGCACGTAGACTCTCCCAAGTCTATCACTTCGGACACCGACTTGGATGAGTCAGAGGGTTCCCCGAGATCCCCCTCTGAGGATGCCTCCTTTTCAGACATCCTAGAGATCCTGAAACAGAGGGGGAATTGGTCCACCCTCAAACCCTCCGAGGACGAGTCGGTTTACCTTGACGCTTTTGGGTCTCGCCCTTCCACCTCCTGGGTGTCCCCTCCTTTCAACCCACTGATGGAAGTAGTGGCCAGAATGGCGTGGGCAGCTCCTGAATCAATGGAACCTACCCCTAGGAGGCCTTCTAAATTTATTTCTGCTCCGGTAGACAAACCATTTCTGACCAAAGGTGTATCGGTAGATGCTATGGTGTTAGCAGCCGCCACTAAGAAGGAATTAGCTGATACTTCTGTACCTGTTCATCCTCCTAATAAAGGGTCCAGGACTATGGACAGGTACGGTAAGCAGACATTTGCTTCAGCGACCTTTGCCATGCGGTCGCTGAACTATTTATGTCATTTCACCCACCTTCAGAGAGATTTGCTCAAAGAACTGGGTGAAACCATACAGGATCCTTCTGCTGCGGGGTATCAGGACAAGATTAACTCCCAGCTGGCTACCCTGAATTCCATTGCCAACTCCTCCATGCGGCTTATCTCTTATGCAGCCGATGGAGCGAGTAGGGCCGCAGGCACAGGTGTTGCGTTAAGACGTCACGCCTGGATGTGACTCTGTAATTTTGCTGATCCCTTCAAGGCGTCCTTCACCAACACTCCCTTTGATGGTTCAGAGTTGTTTGGACCTCAGGTGAATAATACCCTCACCAGGTGCGAGCAAGATGGTAAGACTCTCTCTGCCATGGCAGACCATTTTTCCACACCATCTAGACCATACCCTAAAGGTCAGAAGGGTGGAAAGATGTGGTTCCGCAAACCACAGGGAGTCGCGCCTGCCGCACGTGGTGAACTTCCCCCCAGAGGCAGAAGGGGGAACAATAATAGACACCGCCCCAGGGGCAGAGTGGGTCCACACAACCAGGGTTCCAGGGAATCCTTCCCTGACCAACCCTTTCAACATCCCTGAGAAGCTGCCCGACTGTCCACCTTCGGAGGCAGTCGGGGGAAGATTATCTCTGTACCCAGAAGCCTGGCAATCCCTCTCTCAAGACAGATGGGTACAGTCGATCATATCCGAGGGTTACAAAATCCCCTTCATTTCCCCTCCGATCCAACTGCCAAGACCCCTCCCAGACGTACCACCCAGGCAAAGGGGTCAGGCACAGCTAGAGATAAAAAAGCTGTTAGAAAAAAGAGTCATCCAGGCAGTCCCAGCAGACCAGCTAGGATCCGGAATCTACTCCAGGTTCTTTTTGGTACCAAAAAAGACATGAGACTGGAGACCCATTTTGGACCTCAGCAGACTGAACAAGTCTGTGCAGAAGACAAAATTTCGGATGGTAACATTGCAGTCCATTCTGCCCTTCTTGGGCAGAGACAACTGGATGTGCTCGTTAGACCTTCAGAACACGTACTATCATGTAAAGATACACAGGCACTCCAGGAGGTTTCTCCGCTTCCGGCTGGGAGCCAGTCATTACCAATTCAGAGCCCTGCCCTTTGGTCTCACCACAGCCCCCCGGGTGTTCACCAAATGTTTGGCAGTGGTCACGGCTCACCTGAGAGAAAAAGGATTCCAGGTGTTTCCATATTTAGACGACTGGCTCATTACCGCTATCACCAAGCAGCATCTTATCATAGCCAGGGATTACACCATTCGCATTTGCAACAAACTAGGTATTTCCATAAATTTCACAAAATTCTCCTTGTCGCCTTGTCAATGTATAAACTTCATAGGCGCAGTGTTAAACACCACAGAAATGTCTGCAACATTACCACCTCAGAGAGTGACAGACATACTGCGGAATATTCCGTTTCTGTTTCAGTCCAACAGAATTCAAGTCAAGTTAGTACTGAAAACATTAGGCCTCATGGCAGCGGCGATTCTCCTCCCCTTAACCCGCTTCCACATGAGAGTTCTCCAGAGGATGCTTTTTTCTCAGTGGTCCTTTCAACACCTCCCAATGACTCACAACATTTTGATAACCCCAACTTGCAAAAACACCTCTCCTGGTGGATGGTCTCCCCTCAACTTCTTCAGGGCAGACCCTTTGTTCTTCCCCCTCCAGTTGCCACGGTGACAACGGATGCCTCCCTGATCAGGTGTGGGGGGGCACTATCAGGGCAGGACTGTCCAGGGCACATGGCAACAATTAGAATGCCACCTGCGCATAAATGTCCTGGAGATGAGAGCAGTGCTTTTATCATTGCAAGCCCTTCAGGACTCTCTTCCCACAGGGACTATAGCAGTTCAAACGGACAATATGTCTGTAGTGTGGTACATAAACAAGCAGGGCGGAACAAAGTCCTACCCCCTATGTCGAGAAGCACTCAGACTTTGGCAGTGGGCGATCTCCTCAATGGTTTCTGATAGCAACGCACATCCCCGGGAGGTCCAACGTCATAGCGGACAGACTGAGCAGAACAATTCTCATGCCTCACGAGTGGTCTCTAAATCAGGCGGTTTCAGAGAGAATTTTCCAGAAGTGGGGCCAGCCTTGCTGCGACCTTTCCACAACACCTCAAAACAGCAAGTGCCTCAACTTCTTCACACTCTTCCCCCTACCAGGCCATTCCCCCAGAGACGCTCTTGTCCACGATTGGCCTCGGGGTCTTCTATACGCTTTTCTCCCTTTTCCGTTGATTCCGCAGTTAATTCAGAAAGCAACCGCATTGAGATCCAAAATGATTCTCATTGCTCCGTACTGGCATCAACATGTATGATTTACGTTCCTGCACCGTTATCTACTGGAACAGCCCTGGCTTCTGGAACCATTTCCAGACCTTTTGACCCATCTGACGGGCAAGCTGCACCAGTCTCTTCAGTCCCTCAACCTCACAGCTTGGTTGCTCCACTTCCAACCATAGCCAGGCTTCCCTTTATTTCTCTTCCTGTCCATGATATCATTCTTGCCTCCCATAAGTCCAATACTAGGAAGACTTATGCGAGTAAATGGAAGCATTTTTCGTTCTGGGCAGAAGCTAGGTCCCTAGATCCTTTTAATGCACCAATTCATAAAGTTCTAGATTTTCTGGTGGAGCTTTTTCATTCAGGGTCGTCGTCGGCCACTATCAGAGTACAACTAGCGGCCATTGCCAATTTTCATGTAGGGCTCTCGGAAACCAATAATATGTCCCATAAACTCTGTAAAGCTTTCCTCAAAGGCATCTTCTTGCTCAGACCTTCCATTAAGGATCCTCCTCCACAATGGGATCTAAATTTGGTGTTAACTTCATTAATTCTCCCTCCCTTTGAGCCTGCAGCTTCTTATTCCCTCAAGCTTCTCTCTCTTGGAAAACTCTGTTTTTGGTGGCTATAACATCTGCCAGAAGGATGTCGGAACTTCAGGCCTTGTCTGTCCGTCCCCCTTATTTGTTTTTTCATAAAGACAGGGTAGCTCTCAGAACGAATCCTTCCTTTCTACCAAAAGTTTCTTCTGAATCAAATCTGAACTACACTATTGACTTGCCTGTTTTCTTCCCAAATTATTCAAACAGGGCTGAACAGAAACTACATTCCTTGGATGTTCATCGTCAACTGCGGTATTATCTAGACAGGACAAAACAATTCAGAAAGTCAGAACAGCTCTTCCTCTCTTATGCTGAAGGAAAGAAAGGACTTCCAGTATCAAAAGTAACTCTTTCTAGATGGTTAGCATCCATCATTACCTTTGTCTTCAAGTTGAGACACAAACAACTTCCTTCAAGACCTAAGGCTCATTCAACCAGGGCACTATCAACCTCAACAGCCTTTCAAACAAGGTTGCAATTAGATACCATTTGTGCAGCAGCTACATGGGCTTCTCAACATACTTTTATTACCCATTACAAACTTGATATAGCCTCCAGAAATAGAGCTGACTTTGGTTCCACCGTACTCAGGAGTCTGTTCCGTTGAGCCACCCAGGACCAAGGTGTTAGGGACGCTGTCCCATCCAGCAAGAATGAAGGCGAGAATGACAACTTAACATTAAGAAGTTATGTACCTACCATAACGTTCCATGTTAGTTGTCTTCTTCTCGCCTTCTTTCTTGCGTCCCTCCCTCCTGCCCCCTAGCCTGGACAGACTTGAAGGTCTCTGAGTCCTTTTCTTTCATGATACATAGTTATTCAGAGTTACCCGTATCATGAGTGTTACCAGCAGGTAGACCGTATTTTTATATAATGGCTTTTTTTTTGGTAACAATAAAACTATACTATGTGTTAGCTGTCAAAGAGATCTGGGGAGTTAGCGCATGGCATTGTGGGATACAGGGCTGCCTCGAGCCGGTAAAAATAGCTCTCGAGCTGTAGTATAGGCCGAGTCGGAGCCGAGGATCGGCTCCGAACCCATCCAGCAAGAAAGAAGGCGAGAAGAAGACAACTAACATGGAACGTTATGGGTAGGTACATAACTTCTTATTGCATGAGTTGCTGTCATGTAGATAACTATTTATTTTCTTACTTAGAATTCAGTATTTAAATATGGAGCATTATGAATCATGAATTGAAAGACCAGTATTTTTGCAGTCATAGTTTGAAAGAGCATGGGATATGTTTCATTTATGAGGTTTATAGCTAGTTGCATACTGTGAGATGTAAAAAGACTGTTAGTGTTATGACTGAATGTTAATGTGCTTCTCGTTTCAGGTCATCTTAAAGACACATCACCATTAAAGGCAGGATTAAAAACATGCCTACCTAATCCTCAGCCTGCTGCAGCTCCTCAGACTACCTTTAATCTTACAGTTCCTAATGAATTTAAATTTTCACTTGGAAAGTAATTAATTTCAAACCACAAAAATGGTTCTCATAAAAGTCTTTGAAATTCTAAAGAATTTCAGTTTGTTTGCGCCAATCCTTCAAGGTAGATTTGATACCGTGATGTTCAGCTAGCTGTAACAGTTCCAAAAATAAAATAAATCAATGAATCTCGTTAGTATTTTTTTACATTTGTCAGGGGTTGCACCTTCTGTCATAGTGTAGGTTGAAATGTTGTGATTAAAGCAAACATTTAGAAGTGTAAAGGAGTGTACAGAAACTTCAGAAGTTATATAAAAACCCTCTGATTTTATAACTAACAAAATATTTTATTTTTTTGCCTGTATGTATTTCATTTTATTTTTGCTCGGTTGTCTCTATGTGCATGATAGCCAAGGGATGCTTGTATATGAGCTACAAACATTATTTTTGAATCTTGGGAGGGACATATATCAAGGACAAGAAACTGTGTAATACTCTGAATCCTTCCTTTAGGATACAAGGAAAACTCAAATCCATAAGGAGCAGACAGAAGGCTGTATATCTTTCTATGCCTGCCTTCAACAGTTTGCATTATCTAGCAGTTTCTGTCCTCCCATCTCTTTGTTTTAAAACTGTTTTAAATGCATTGTTCTCTTTACTGGTTTAAATAGTTTCACGGTTTCTGTACCTTGTAGTTGACCAGTGTTGCCTCTTTGTAATGAGATATGTTTCTTTGGAGGCTCTTGGAGGAACCGCTCAGATCCTGTACACCTATATATCATTTACATACCATGTACACTCAGAGAGAGAGAAAAAAAACATTGTCATCACCTTGTATTTTTGAATCATATACCAACACATGCAACTCGGCTAGAGCTACATGTGTAACCTATTTCAATTAATTCAGATATTTCATGTCAAGTACACAGCATAAGTAAATGCTGTCTGAATGCTTTCTAATTCGTCTCACAAGGCTACTATGTAGTCAATGCATACTCAAGTCTGTTGTAAATTAAGGAATTAAACAAGACTTTGTGTCTTTTTAAATGTAGTCAGTTTTGACACTGTTCCTGTGGTCTGATTCCTTGCAGTGCTGATCTATATGTTGCCAAAAGGATGTTTATCAACTCCAGTACCTGAGTCCTTGCTTATTTAAAGGAAAGCCAAATGACATAATTCATTAAGTATTTACTCTTCCCAGATTTTAAAATGAACATGTTTGCCATATTTATGGATATTTTTCATTGGCAGCCCAGTTTGACACCTGTTGTAATATAATTTAAAATGTAGTTTGATTTTGCTGGTGAGATGGTATAACCTACTTTGTTATCATTAGTGTACGTAACTGTTATGCACTCCTGAATTCCTTCATATACAGGGAAAAGTGACGGGGCCCGAAGACTAACTCTGATGTTACTAACCAGAACCACATTCCCAATTCTCAAAATCTTGTCAGTCATCCATTTATATTTCCCACTTCAGAATGAAATGATTGGTATTTTTTCTTAATGAGATTTGAACAACAGAATTATCATTTCCAGTGTCAATGGTGATAGAAAAATTAAGGTATGTAAAATCTACCTGTAGTGCAGCATGAAATACCTTTGTCACACAGGTTATATATAGCTATTTACAGGTCAGTATATAGAGGTATGTCTTCATGGATCTGTTGGTTGACATCCCCTTAAGAGGCCGTATCTAGAATCTCATCTACTGGTTTGACCAATAGTTGTATAGATTGGCTTATGCAGCTTAGAAGGCTAATTGTCCTTTTCCTCTTAATGCTATCTCTGTCACCTTTCCTGTCTTAGGTGACTAATCCAGTGGTCAGACTGCTATCAAAAATAGCTAACAGTACCTCAGTCAGTCAGTTTTCATTAGTGTTATGTGAGGGTTTGTTGTTTTTTTTTTTTTTTTTCAACCTTTGGGCTGCTATTGCAATTGAGGTGCTTGGAATCATATGTTTGTATCTTCCATTTAAACTGGGGAATGAAACTGAAGAAATGCTGCACTATGATGTTATCTTGGCTTCTTCATCTATCTGCAAGGAAAAGGTTTTCATTGAAGTTCTGGGTAAGATTAATGTCTGAATTAACAAGTGACGCATAGCAATGTGTCTGAATCATTGCATTATTTTGATCCATTCTTGCTTTGTTTATAAAGATATAAAAACTCTTATTTCTTGATTTTGTATTTATTCTTTTTTGTGTTTTAGTCAGGCTCCCTCACAGGTTGTAATGTGTTCCAAATCATAAATATTTCATGATGTGAAATTTAATTTCCTTTTCATTTTAAACAATTACTTTAAATCTTTAGAAATTACATCTCTTCTATTTGTACTAGATTTGGTCTTAATAATACTGTTTCTGCCCTTCTGTACTGCATATTTAAATTGCCACAAGATGGCAGCACAGTTGTTGAAATAGATTAAAATGCTTCGTTCACTTATAATATAGGATGTTGCCATATATACTACTTTCTGCAGTTTAGCACCATTTCTTAATACTTTTTTCTGACTACTGTTAATGGATAAGATAAAAAGGTCCCTACCATCAGTTAGAAGGGCATGGATTACATTTATATGAATGCATTTATTGTTAGCAGACACTGGACCCAATAAACTGATAACTCTAACTGGTTTCATTAAAAGATATTTATGGAACAAAGTTTAGCTGCGTTGTGATGAAGTATTTTTGTCATATTGTCTTAAGTTCTTTTTCGTCTCTGTGACCACCAATCACCAAGTCCCCTCTCATCAATCTGGAGCTTATTTATTTCACTGTACAGCTTGTCCTCTGTATGTTGGAGAGGCAGTCGTTCAAGAAGTCATGGTGCTGGTTCTGCATCTACTGATGTGAGCTATGACACCATTTGTAAAGGCCCTAACCATGCTCCTATATGGCTGACATAGGCACTTGAGTCACTGTGAGTGACCACTTTGCCCTTTGTGTCTGTGTGTATGCGTGTGCATGCACTTAACACAAATACACACACATGCGTGCAAGCAAGGGTATTGTCAGTGGTTTGATAGTAACAAGACCGCATCCCTGCCCCACCATTGTTTTTTATTTTTTTTGTCATTCATTACCTACATGCCTCTGTACTTGCTTGTTATGAATCAGCAGACCAGAATCACCCCCCTCTTCCCCAGAATAGGCAAGTTGACATCAACCCTTCACTCTCATCCTCCCATACTTGGCTCCTGCAGTGTCTGAGATTTCACTCAAATGTGGGTCATTTAGATTATAGTCAGGGCTTTATCATTCTTACCATATAGCTATGCCAGTGAAGCATTTGTCTTATCAAAGCAATTATAGAAGGCATAGCCATCACAAAAGTCATACAGGCAGAAATGTTAAGACAAATCAGAGACAAAACTTAAGGTGAGATAGGCATGATGTTGACTAAGTAAGATGCTATTCAAGGTATTCTTCAAATCATACTTCAAGAGGAGCACATTTTTTCCAGTCCATGTTGCTAATCTTCTGTCCATCATACTATTGGATATGGTTTGCTAGAAAATGTTTTTAGACATGTCACCAGTTGACATTCCTCAGTCTTGAGGGTGTAAATTAAGGAACACGTGTTCTGTAATCTGATATTCTGTTCTATTCAAATGTTTAAGTACTGTCCCAGAAATGTGACATAAACTCATTCAGGCTGTACAGTATTTGGAAGGTCATTATATGTTTGTTAACCAGGATAGAGCACTGGTCCATTGGACCCTTTTCAGGTCACATATTATGATTTGCCTTAAGGATCTTGGTTCTGCCTTTAACATTACAGTCTGCAGTACGTTTATGTTATATATCACAGGTAGCATTCAGACTGTTGTAACAGTGAATCAATATATTAGAGAAAAATTGCCTATCAATTTATAGCAACAGCCTTAAAGTTTATAGACCTGAATGAGATTGCTTAGAATTTAACACCTCTGAAATGTACAGGGTTAAAAAATGAATGCCATTCTTTTCCTGTATTAAGATAAAGTGTAATAAAATATTAAATGACAACCATTCACTGTAGAGAATGTGCTATGGGGAAAAACGTATGACCAAAAATATTGTCATCATATTACTAAATATTAAAAGCATGTTATTGCTCATGTTTGTTTACAGTACATGGTCTTTTAGACACTGATTTATATTTAGTTTCTCCAACACTCTTGTCCATTGGTATGAGTTAAACTGAAACGTCTCAACAGTTTAATAATTTTGTGTTAATAAAAAACAATATTATTTATTGGTGTTGCTATTGTGTCTTAATTACCTTAAATCATTTCTGTATAAACACTGTTGTAGATTAGATATCTGCTTTGATTAATCAGTGCATGCTTCGGGATGCAGTAGTCATTTGGGTAACTAGGGAGTGGTGTTTTATTATAATTTATGAATGCTGCAAAGGTTTATTTCCAGGTTTTGCTCAACAGACCTATCCCAGTTAACCCAGGATAAGCAATTGGACACTGGTCTGATAGTAGCTTATTAATCTTGGGCTTCTGGCCATTATAGTGGGGATAGACCATGGGTCCCTGGTGTAGGTTAAAGTATGCTAGGTCCTCAACCCACTTAGCATTGGCAAATACCCATGCCCATTTTTGGCAGCCTTGACACTAAGTACAGTTTGTGATCCATGTTCTCCTGTCTAGAGATGAATTAGTGCCACTCACCATGCTGTAAACAGCTAATGCAACCTGTTGTTTGCCTTTCTACTCACTCCACAGTTATAAAACAGCTGCATTCAGTCTTTTGCTGGGATAATAACCACCTTTGCTGATACTACAGTGTCAGAACCCTCCCCCCCCCCCCCCGCACGCACACACACACTGACTGTAATGAAGTGCCTTTATACAATAATTTAACCCTAAGGACCAAACCTATGGAACTCCTGCCTTCAGTGTTCAGGTTGATGTTCTCGATGCACTTAAGGTGTCCATGTGCAAATGAGAACATCTTTAGTATTCCTTAAAAACAATTGTCTACCAACTTGAACAGCACCCAAACTGCTGCTTTCAGATTAACAGTGTTTTTTCTGTGCTGTCTGTCCAGTAGATAAACTAATACCTTTCTAGCAGGAAGTTAACAACAGGTTGACAGCAAATGTAAATCAAGCAGTACCTTAGCTTAGTAACATCAGCTGAAGCTTACTCTTGTACTTGGTCAGTCTTCTATTGTGGTGTGTCCTTTGGGTTTTATTCTGTCCTCTGCTTATCAGTCATCTGCACTCTTCACCCAACAGTCTCCGTGGTTCTCTGCAATGTTGCAATGAATAACTGTCAGAAGCAGAGCTATGAACTTCCCAGACTTCCAAGCAGTAGTTAAAGCTAGCAACCATCCAAGTGTAGATCTTTTGTTTGATGAACTGGAGCATTAGGCTAGTTTCCCAGGCATGTGCACCAGTGTCTCAGTATATCCACCCTAACTGACCGTGGCACATTATTCAACTGCCTTGTCTTATTTTGCTCTTCAGAAAGTTCAATAAAATACTATAACATTTCAAGCCAAACTTCATTACAGCTGCAAACTTGCATACATGATGTCACTAAAATTGAGTGGGAGGCTCCGTAGTGGTAACAAGCTTCTGATTTATTGTCTTTTAGGAAGCCCGGGTAATTTTACCCTTGTTGGACATTCCTCTTTTCCATACACTTATCAATGTTATTTCTGGCGGGACTGTCGACTGGGAAAGACTGCCCTCAGTGCGGCCCGACCACATCCCACCGCCAGGCCAGCGAGCTCATCTCGGGTGCCCAGGGTCCGCGGCGACATCGGTGACCCACTCGTTCCATCTTGAACCATGGACCAAGGAGTCTAACAGGTGCGCAAGTCTGAGGGTGGGTAGGAGACCCCATGGCGCAATGAAAGTGAGGGCCGGAGTGCGCTGGCTGAGGTGGGATCCCCCCACCGACCTCTTACCCATCCCGTCAGGTAGGTGGAGCGTGAGCGCACCTGGTGGGACCCGAAAGATGGTGAACTATGCCTGGGCAGGGCGAAGCGAGAGGAAACTCTGGTGGAGGTCCATACCAGTCCTGACGTGCAAATCGGTCATCCGACCTGGGTATAGGGGGTTAAAGACTAATCGAACCATCTGGTAGCTGGTTCCCTCCGAAGTTCATAGGTTCATACTAGGCTATCTGCCCTAGGGCATTTATAAGCCTAGCCAGAATGTGTTTGGCTTTCGCCACCCATTTTAAATTTATTTTGCTATGCCCTTTTTCGAGGTTAGTATACTGTGCCTCTGTCTAACAATGACACAGAAGTGATACCTGGGGTAAACCTATGATCTCCCATCCACTAATCAAGATTCGTCTTGAAGAGAGTCAGTGAGGGACAATGCCTAACCTGGACTGGGATTTTATTCCAGAGTGAAGGGAGCCTCTGGGTTATGAATCTGTCCCTCCAGCATGTCCTATTTATTTCAGTGCTGAGGTTCAAGTCTCGGAGCGTAGCTCGATGGGATTTGGATTTTCTGAGGTGCAGCATGTCCATTAATTCCGGGTTGGACATGGCTTTATACGTCAGGCACAGATCACCTCTGAACAGGTGGTATGCCACTGAGTAGAGCTGGAGTTTCTTTAACCGGGCAGCATATAGCATCTGTTTGAGCCCTTTGATCCTCTTGGTGAGGTACTTTTGGGGTCTTTCCAGTTGCTGCAGGTGTCTGGTAAGGTACATCCCAAAAGGGCATTGAACTCAATTATGGGCCTGATGAGGGTTGAGTAAAGAGGCACGATGACCTCCCTGATCTAGATGTGAATCCCTTCATGATTAGGTGGGCTATATAAAATGTTTTTCTAACCACTTTGACCACGTGGTTGTCAAATGAGAGATTGCTATCAACTTGGGTTCCCAGGTCCCTAATTACTTCTTCTGTACTTAATGGATTACCACCTATGTGGTAATTTGTGGGCACTTTGTTTTTGCCAAAGGGGATGACTATACACTTTTGGCATTTAGCTTGAGGCCATGGCTCTGGCACCAGTTGTCTGTTTCTATGAGGCCCTTTTGGAGGATGCTTGTGTCGGCTGGAGAGTCGATTATGGTGCTCAGTTTGCAGTCATCTGCGAACTTGGTCAGCCACAGTCCTTCCGTGTTGGCCTGTACCTCCGAGAAATATATACCGAACAAGAGAGGTCCCAGGACTGAGCCTTGTGGGACACCACTTGTAACTGGTTTGGAGTCTGACATGGCTCCAGCAATTCTAACCATGTGGGTTCTGTCCTTGAGCCAGTTTGCAATCCATCTAGTGACATAGGGGTTTATATTTAAGCTG